>NC_091315.1:30829681-30977181 GCF_038502225.1 Cherax quadricarinatus
GTGAGGGGTCGTGCATGACCCTGAGGCGTGCTGCTGGCGTGCCCTGAGGGGCGGGTATGACCCTGGCTGGCATGCCCTGAAGGGCTGGCATGACCTCGGCCAAGTCACGAAATTTAATGCTGGAATGTAATGATTTTGTGAAGGTTGTCATGAGAGTATCAGTTAAGTACAGAGGAAATGGGAATGGAGAGTAAATGAGGCGAGAATGAACAGAAAAGAACTGAAATTGTCAGTAAACAAGTCTATCTTGACTGAATCATTAATGGGGTAGTGAAGAAAATAAAATTAATATTAATGCTGTTATTATTATTATTATTATTATTATTATTATTATTATTATTATTATTATTTTAACACGTCAGCCGTCTCCCACCAAGGTAGGATGACCCAAAGAAAGAGAGAGCACATTCACCATCATTCATTCAATCACTGTCTTGCCAGAAGCTTGCTGACATCACAGTTCAGATGACCCTCCGAACTCCAGCATCCTCGCTTCTCCTACAGAGTGCTGCCACTCTGCTTCCCACCTCCAGGACTCTAGTCCGGCAAATTTGTTTTCCAGAATCCCTTTATAAATGTTCCCTTCCTCACACTCCAACAGCCCGTGAAGTCATAGCAAAGTATTTGGTTGCACTCTTATCTAACACTCTTACACAAATCTGTTAGTTGTCCAAGCCCCTAGCACATAAAACCTCCCTGTCATCCTTCCCTGGGAGGAATCCCACTCCTTCCTTCACTCCACTCAAAATTTATACTTTCTCTCTCTCTCTCTCTCTCTCTCTCTGTATGTCTATCTGCCTCTCTCTCTCTCTCTCTCTCTCTCTCTCTCTCTCTCTCTCTCTCACTCTCTCTCTCTCTCTCTCTCTCTCTCTCTCTCTCTCTCTCTCTCTCTCATGAAAAAATACAAACGTGTCTTTCATTACACTGAGACCCACAAGAGTGGTCCAAGACCAATAATACATCTGTAACAGACCAGTTATAGTAATTGCAAATCCACACACACAAAAAAATATGCAAATTAGCTTAGACTTACAGGTATTAGAGGCGGGACTTGTAGAATTGTGGGAGCTGACGTATTGTGGTGAGTGGGTGTGGTGGTTGTGAGTGTTGGTGGGTGTGGTAGTTGTGAGTGTTGGTGGGTGTGGAGGTTGTGAGTGTTGGTGGGTGTGGAGGTTGTGAGTGTTGATGGGTGTGGTAGTTGTGAGTGTTGGTGGGTGTGGTAGTTGTGAGTGTTGGTGGGTGTGGAGGTTGTGAGTGTTGGTGGGTGTGGAGGTTGTGAGTGTTGGTGTAATGGTTGTGAGTGTTGGTGGGTGTGGTGGTTGTGTGTGTTTTTTGGGGTGTGGTTGTGAGTGTTGGTGGGTGTGGTGGTTGTGAGTGTTGGTGGGTGTGGTTGTTGTGAGTTGTGAGTGTTGATGGGTGTGGTGAGGTTGTGAGTGTTGGTGGTGAGTGCTGGTGGTGGGTGGTGAGTGTGTGGTGGTTGTGTGGTGGTTGTGAGTGGGTGTGGTAGTTGGAGTGCTGGTGTGTGGGTTGTGAGTGTTGGTGGAGTGTGGTGGGTGTTAGTGAGTGTGTGGTAGTTGTGGTGCTGGTGTGTGGTTGTGAGTGTTGATAGTTGTGAGTGCTGGTGGGTGTGGTAGTGAGTGTTGGTGTGGTAGTTGTGAGTGCTGGTGGGTGTGGTAGTTGTGAGTGTTGATGGGTGTGGTAGTGAGTGTTGGTGTGGTAGTTGTGAGTGCTGGTGGGTGTGGTAGTTGTGAGTGTTGGTGGGTGTGGTAGTGAGTGTTGGTGTGGTAGTTGTGAGTGCTGGTTGTGAGTTGTGAGTGGATGGGTGTGGTAGTGAGTGTTGTGAGTGTGTTGGTGGGTGTGGTGGTTGTGAGTGTTGGTGGGTGTGGTGGTTGTGAGTGTTGGTGGGTGTGGTGGTTGTGAGTGTTGGTGGGTGTGGTGGTTGTGAGTGTTGGTGGGTGTGGTGGTTGTGAGTGTTGGTGGGTGTGGTAGTTGTGAGTGTTGGTGGGTGTGGTGGTTGTGAGTGCTGGTGGGTGTGGTAGTTGTGAGTGCTGGTGGGTGTGGTAGTTGTGAGTGCTGGTGGGTGTGGTAGTTGTGAGTGCTGGTGGGTGTGGTGGTTGTGAGTGCTGGTGGGTGTGGTAGTTGTGAGTGCTGGTGGGTGTGGTGGTTGTGAGTGCTGGTGGGTGTGGTAGTTGTGAGTGCTGGTGGGTGTGGTAGTTGTGAGTGCTGGTGGGTGTGGTAGTTGTGAGTGCTGGTGGGTGTGGTAGTTGTGAGTGCTGGTGGATATAGTGGTTGTGATGGGAAGACAGGTGGAATGGTAATAGAATAGGAAGGAAGTTAGAGTGATGTAGGACTGGGAGATTGTTGGGTTAGGAATGGGGATTAGGAGAGGTAGAAAGGAAAGGGGAAGAGGGGGGAAGGGGGAATATTGGCGATGAGGTGTTCAAGAAATGGTTTAAATGGTTTTGAGGGGACCTGCTGGAATGGTAATGGGTAAATGAAAATCTACAGGAATGGTGATGGGGGTCAGCAAACCAAACTCACTCTCTCTCTCTCTCTCTCTTTCTCTCTTTCTCTCTTTCTCTCTTTCTCTCTCTTTCTATTAACACCTCGGACCAAAAACTTCAGTCTTCCTGTTGAGGTTAATTAAATACATTAATTGCAGCTGTCACTCAAACAGCCTTGCCGTAATGAGCTTACACTCGAGGCTAATCCTGGAGGCTGACCAGGTCTCCTGGACTAGACTCACACACGTCTCTATGCAAATGTCTTCAACAGCTCCCTGGGTTAGCAAAGCCAGATGGTTGTTGGAGTCCTTACTAGGATGCGCCAGACATGCTCTAAGTTAGCCAGTTTTACTCCATGCAAAACACTTCAGGTGTAAGGTTCCTGTTGTATCTTCTCTAGTGTTTACAGGTGCAAAGTTCCTCTTGTATTTTCTCAGAGTTCAAGTACAGCTTATCGCTTCACATTGTTCTTGCTGTAACATGAGACGTATCGAGAACACTCTCCGGAATTTTCAAAGTAGAATTTGCGCAGCCCGGAGGACTTTCATAAGGAAGTCTAACGTCCCTAGTAAAGCCATTTTATTCACCTACTGGAATTCACCCCAAAATCAACAGTTACAAGACAAATGGATTTTAATATTATAGCTGATGCACAGAAGATATTGGATTTAACGATTCTAGAGACCTTATTTATCAAGCAACTTAAATCAAGAGGTATACGACGGAGGTATCCCCGTATTCCGTTACTCCACTGCCCTGTGCAGCAACGCACGCCACTGGAGTAGTGCATAGTGCGGCATAAGTTGGCAATGCAATTAAATATTAGCTTCGAAGATTTGAAGGGAATCTGAAAAAGGCGTTCACAAGTTAGATGGAAAATTAATGTACAAAATTCTTCAATAAAAATGGTAAATTTGGACATCAACAGACCAAATCTAGTTCAGATCTTTCCGAGTGACTGTGGCGTGCACCGAGTACGTTACAATTATTCGGCAGTCATCAAACATCCATTTGTGCATACCTTCTGTGGCAGCCAAACAGGCAGTCAGGTTGGTGTAGTTTAATAGCGGCCCAGACTACTCTTGATTCGCTGTCCAGTTTACAACTGGGTGAGAGTTTGTCCCCACCAGTTTAATGTTATGTTTCCACACGTGGCTGGGAACACACGCTCACTAACGCTGGTCTATGTTGAGGTGGAAAACCAACTGCAGAGAGTTGGTTTTTTACCTCGCTTGGTTCTCTCGCTCATGCTTCTTTATTGCATATTGTATATATTGTAGAAATATCTAGATATAATGAAACTACCCTTTGTGTTGCCTTTGCCTTTATTTGCTTGAGGATTGTTCCTTGTCAGGAGACTTGATTGACGGTCAGGTACAACGGGCCTTTCTTCGCGTACATGAGTTTACAATATGGGATGCTTGTTCTGAAGCAATTGTTATTTTACTGCGCTGTCTTGCTTACGTTGCTGTTATGCTGCATTACGGCTGCCGTGCACTGAGTGTATTACTACTTGGTGGTGCTTAAGTTGAATGCTGCCTGGGTAATGCCACCTGCGCGTGTTAGGCGTTTAGTGACGACATATTCTCTATGATCCTTGCCCTGGCTACCTCTATAGCGCTGCTGGCGTATTGCTAGTTCTGTTGCCATTAAATGTCGTCGTACTTTAATTGCTGCACAACTTCGTGAGCTACTTCATAATAAGCTAAGGTATGAGTCATCTAACATGTATTCTCCGTCTGTTATAGCTGGTGTTGCCGAGGGAGCTCGTGTTATCTCAGGATCAATCCGCTTCGTTGGTTCTCGAATTGGCGAATCTTACCCTTGAGCAAACGAGGGAGCAGCGACCTCTTTCTTGCTAAGGAAGAACATGATGGAGAGGAGGAGAGGAGACAATACCGTCGTACCTGTGATGAATATTTTAAAATGCAACAATCGGTGTCCTTGGACCGTTCTCAGTCATTCAAGAATCAGTGCTGGAGCGTTGCAATGACAAGTTTATCCTGGCCCCAAGATGCATCAGATATATAGTATTGAAACCGTTCAAAAGAGGTGAAATGAAATTCATTTACCGGGAATAAAACGTCCAACTGTTGTACACACACAATGGTGACATCTGCGCCTACGCATCTGAATTTCACTCTTCACCGTTATCGTATTTCTGGCGGCTTTTGTAAAGGTTTAAAACTCCGCCACTGATTTGGAAGTTATCCCAGCCAGTCCAGGATGATGGTAATGGGTTTAACAAGGTGGGTGAACATATCAGTTGTTACTAGAATTCGATCCTTGGATGAGGCGTTATCTAGTTATCAAAGAGAAGAGAAAAATGGTACCCCTCATATAATGTTGGGCAATGGCATCCCTGACGTAATGTTAGGTATCCCTGAGTGGTCATCTTAAAGATGACGATTGAGGGATACCTAACAACACTATATCAGTTACCGCAATGTTCACCTTGTAGTCCCACCGCTGTTTTGTCTGGTATTCTTACAGAACTTCATTGTTATTGTTTCTGTTACAGAGCGAGCACAGTGTCGTGCACAGTGAGAGTGAGCACAGTGTCGTGCACAGTGTCGTGCACAGTGTCGTGCACAGTGTCGTGCACAGTGTCGTGCACAAGACCTCAGGACAAGTGTATTTTTATCTCCAGTAATGTAAATTACTTCATCTCTTATTAACATAAATTACAATCTTCTTGACTGCTTTACTTCTGACATTATCACATCTCCTTCACTTAATGTTTATATACCTTTGATATACCTCTGAAGAGCTTCGAGAGTTTCAATACTCTCGGAGCCCGGACATGGGCCAGGCTCATATATATATATATATATATATATATATATATATATATATATATATATATATATGTATATATATATATATATATATATATATTTATGTATATATAGAATCAGAGTCATCACAACTTTTTCAAAACTCTTTTCCATCAGATTTCTGTTTCCCGTGCACATCAAAATTCATGTACGGTCTCTACACGGCAGCAGTTTAGAATATAAATTGCCGACGGAGCGTTTATCTGGCGCAGCGATGAATCCGTTTATTTTTTTGAGCCAAAGCGTCCAGCAAAAAATATATCACTCAATTTTGGCAATTTTAACTTTGCACTTCATTGCAAATCTGCTGGTAGTGGTGGTAGGGATGTGGTAATTGTGGTGGTAGGGATGTGGTAATGATGGTGGTGATGGTAGGGATGTGGTAATTGTGGTGGTGATGGTAGGGATGTGGTAATTGTGGTGGTGATGGTAGGGATGTGGTAATTGTGGTGGTGATGGTAGGGATGTGGTAATTGTGGTGGTGATGGTAGGGATGTGGTAATTGTGGTGGTGATGGTAGAGATGTGGTAGTTGTGGTGGTGATGGTAGGGATGTGGTAATTGTGGTGGTGATAGAGATGTGGTAATTGTTATGGTGATGGTAGGGATGATGGTAGTGGTAGTGACAGTACTGGTACATTGGATGTTACAAGGAAGATCTGTTATCGGCTTAATCTTGATATAAAAAAACAATCTCAATGTTATTTATTGTATTGTATTCACTCGGATTTAATTTAACAAAAAAAATAAATGCGCCGCGAAGTCTCTTGTGATGCTAATGTTAAAAGTCTCTCCTACACTCTGGCTCTTCTACACTCTTTCTAATTTCTCTTCAGTCATGTGAGTCGCTTAGTTCTAGTTACTTTGAAGTTAGTTGTTTTGTGTTCGTAGATAGGGATAAGTTTAAGCACTTGAGTGCACTGTTATGATGTTCTTGATTTGTGTTCATCAGGTACACGAGGGTCATTACCACCTATCGAGTGCACAAGGGTTATTACCACCTATCGAGTGCACGATTGTCATTATCACCTATCGAGTGCACAAGGGTTATTGCCACCTACCGAGTGCACAAGGGTCATTACCACCTATCGAGTGCACAAGGGTTATTACCACCTATCGAGTGCACAAGGGTCATTACCACCTACCGAGTGCACGAGGGTCATTACCACCTATCGAGTACACGAGGGTCATTACCACCTATCGAGTGCACGAGGGTCATTACCACCTATCGAGTGCACGAGGGTCATTACCACCTATCGAGTGCACGAGGGTCATTACCACCTATCGAGTACACGAGGGTCATTACCACCTATCGAGTACACGAGGGTCATTACCACCTATCGAGTACACGAGGGTCATTACCACCTATCGAGTGCACGAGGGTCATTACCACCTATCGAGTGCACGAGGGTCATTACCACCTATCGAGTGCACGAGGGTCATTACCACCTATCGAGTGCACGAGGGTCATTACCACCTATCGAGTGCACGAGGGTCATTACCACCTATCGAGTACACGAGGGTCATTACCACCTATCGAGTACACGAGGGTCATTACCACCTATCGAGTACACGAGGGTCATTACCACCTATCGAGTGCACGAGGGTCATTACCACCTATCGAGTGCACGAGGGTCATTACCACCTATCGAGTGCACGAGGGTCATTACCACCTATCGAGTACACGAGGGTCATTACCACCTATCGAGTACACGAGGGTCATTACCACCTATCGAGTGCACGAGGGTCATTACCACCTATCGAGTGCACGAGGGTCATTACCACCTATCGAGTGCACGAGGGTCATTACCATCTATCGAGTGCACGAGGGTCATTACCACCTATTAAATGCACAAGGGTTATTACCACCTATCGAGTGCACAAGGGTCATTACCACCTACCGAGTGCACGATTGTCATTACCACCTATCGAGTACACGAGGGTCATTACCACCTATCTAGTGCACGAGGGTCATTACCACCTATCGAGTGCACGAGGGTCATTACCACCTATCGAGTACACGAGGGTCATTACCACCTATCTAGTACACGAGGGTCATTACCACCTATCTAGTGCACGAGGGTCATTACCACCTATCGAGTGCACGAGGGTCATTACCACCTATCGAGTACACGAGGGTCATTACCACCTATCTAGTACACGAGGGTCATTACCACCTATCGAGTGCACGAGGGTCATTACCACCTATCGAGTGCACGAGGGTCATTGCCACCTATCGAGTGCACGAGGGTCATTACCACCTATCGAGTGCACTAGGGTCATTACCACCTATCGAGTGCACGAGGGTCATTACCACCTATCGAGTGCACGAGGGTCATTACCACCTATTAAATGCACAAGGGTTATTACCACCTATCGAGTGCACAAGGGTCATTACCACCTACCGAGTGCACGATTGTCATTACCACCTATCGAGTACACGAGGGTCATTACCACCTATCGAGTGCACGAGGGTCATTACCACCTATCGAGTGCACGAGGGTCATTACCACCTATCGAGTGCACGAGGGTCATTACCACCTATCGAGTACACGAGGGTCATTATCACCCATCGAGTGCACGAGGGTCATTACCACCTATCGAGTGCACGAGGATCATTACCACCTATCGAGTACACGAGGGTCATTACCACCTATCGAGTGCACGAGGATCATTACCACCTATCGAGTACACGAGGGTCATTACCACCTATCGAGTGCACGAGGGTCATTACCACCTATCGAGTACACGAGGGTCATTATCACCCATCGAGTGCACGAGGGTCATTACCACCTATCGAGTACACGAGGGTCATTACCACCTATCGAGTACACGAGGGTCATTACCACCTATCGAGTACACGAGGGTCATTACCACCTATCGAGTACACGAGGGTCAATACCACCTATCGAGTACACGAGGGTCATTACCACCTATCGAGTGCACGAGGGTCATTACCACCTATCGAGTGCACGAGGGTCATTACCACCTATCGAGTACACGAGGGTCATTACCACCTATCGAGTGCACGAGGGTCATTACCACCTATCGAGTACACGAGGTTCATTACCACCTATCGAGTGCACGAGGTTCATTACCACCTATCGAGTGCACGAGGGTCATTACCACCTATCGAGTGCACGAGGGTCATTACCACCTATCGAGTGCACGAGGGTCATTACCACCTATCGAGTGCACGAGGGTCATTACCACCTATCGAGTGCACGAGGTTCATTACCACCTATCGAGTGCACGAGGGTCATTACCACCTCAATTAACCAACCATCCCTTTAACATCAATTATCTCTAAATAAGGGAGGTGGTGCCTTGATGCAGGTGAAGGGCTTTTGATCCTAGGGATTGGAACTACCATCCCCTACCTTGGATCAAACCCGGCAGAAAGACACTCGGTGTAAGTCCAAGTCCCATTTTATGCCATGACTGAATTTGTCGAAAAACTGCAATTAATACCAATTTTCCAGTGGAAGAAATGTTAATATCAATTTTTCAGTGGCAAAAATATTGATTTTCCAGTGAAAAAATACTAATTTTTTTAATTGAAAAATATAATACCAGTTTTCCAATGGGAAAATAATTAATACCAATTTTATAGTCGAAAAATATATCAATTTTCCAGTGGAAAAAATACTAATTTTATATTTGAAAAATATAATGCCAATTTTGCAGTAGGAAAATAATACCAATTTTATAGTTGAAAAATATACTAATTTTCCAGTGGAAGAAATACCATTAATAATTAATAACAATTTGTCAGTAAAATAAAATATAATTCTTCAGTGGAAAAATACTAAATTTTCAGTGGGGAAAAAATAATATTTTTAAGTGGAAAAATATAATGCCAATTTTCCAGTTTAAAAAAATTAAATGAATGTCAGTTTTTCAGTGGAAAAAGATTAATAAAAAAATTTCCAGTGGCCAAAAATACCAATTTTCCTTTGGTTAAATATACCAGTTTTCCAATTGAAAAAATATACCAATTTTCTAATTGAAAAAAATACCAATTTTCCAGTTGAAAAAATATAATACCACATTTCCAGTGGAAAAAAATATACCAATTTTCGAGTGGAACATAATACCAATTTTCCAGTGGAAAAAAAACATACCAATTTTCGAGTGGAACATAATACCAATTTTCCAGTGGAAGAAAAATATACCAATTTTCTATTTAAAAAAATATTAATATTAATTTCCCAATGGAAAAAAAAAATAGCAATTTTCAATTTATAAAAAATATTAATACAAATTTTCCATTAGAAAAATGGAATTAATACCAATATGTCAATAGAAAAAAAAATTTGAATGCCAGATTTTTCAGTGCAAAAAAGTTTACCGTCAGTTAGTCAGTGGAAAATTACGTCCAGTGGATGACAGTGAGTTCGTAATGTATATAATTGTTATATTAAATGGTCAATTGATGCTATAATTGACAGTGATAGAAATAGAAGTATAATTGAGAGAGAACTGAAAAAAATAGGGACAGGGGGAAGCAAGGGATCAGTAATTTGAAAATTGCGTGAGTTTGTGGGCCTGATGTAACCGCCAGCTGGCTTCTGGAACAGCCACCAGCTGGCTTCTGGAACAGCCACCAGGTGGGTTCTGGAGTGCTAGATGAGCTCTGGAGCCACCAGCTGGGTTCTGGAGCCGCCAGCTGGGTTCTGGAGTCGCCAGCTGACTTCTAGAGCCGCCAGCTGGGTTCTGGAGACGCCAGCTGGGATTTTGGAGCCCTCAGCTTGGTTCCAGAGCCCTCAGCTTGGTTCCGCAACCGCCAGCTGGGTTCTGGAGTGCAAGATGGGTTCTGGAGCCGCCAGCTTGATTCTGGAGCCACAAGCTTGGTTCTGGAGCTGCCATCTGGGTTCTTGAACCACCAGCTGGGTTTTGGAGCCTCCAGCTTGGTTCTGGAGCCTCCAGCTTGGTTCTGGAGCCGCCATCTTGGTTCTGGAACCGCCAACTGGATGAGCTCTGGAGCCACCAGCTGGATTCTGGAGCCGCCGGCTTGGTTCTGGAGCAGCCAGCTTGGTTCTGGAGCCCCCAGCTGGGTTCTGGAGCCGCCGGCTGGAGTTTTGAAGCCTCCAGCTTTTTCTGAAGCCGCCATCTTGATTCTGGAACCGCCAGCTGGGTTCTGAAGCCACCAGGTTGGTTCTGGAGCCGTCATCTGGGTTCTTGAACCACCAGTTGGGTTTCGGATCTTCCAGCTTGGTTCTGGAGCCTCCAGTTCGCTCACTCACGATGCATATGGCTCCTGTATCTGTTAGATGGTTCACTCACCCTCCAGCTGGCTCCAGTGTCTGTCAGCTGATTCATATATGAGCCAGCTGAGTTCCATAACCACCAGCTGAATCTTGTTTCACCCGAGAGCGAGCGAGAGAGAGAGAGAGAGAGACAAAATGAGAATGTTATGGTCTGAGAAATTACTATTTAGAGCCTGAGAGATATATGTGAGATAGGTAATGTCTCTCCAGATCGTGATATTTCGTTCTCCTCCTGTTTGTGTCGCTCTAGTCTGTCTGGTTTGTCGGGCCTCTTTGCCTGTCTGTCTGTTCTGTCTGTGTTTTTAATCGTCTTTCTCTGTCCAGGAAAGACGGACGTCAGTGGAAGATGGGACCACAGTAGTGGCTCTGTCATGGTTCCAATAATTCGTGAAAGTTAAAAACGCCATAAAAGCGCGAGTTTTCAATTTGTCACCGTTTATTAAAAAAAAAACACTAAGGAAAAAAAATTATTTTTTCTGAAGAATATCCCGTTTTGTAACAAAAAAAAAATATTTTTGTAAAATACTGTAAAATTGGCAGACCGGCATGCGCTATGCCCAATTTTAAAACAAAATACTTCCAATTAAAATACACCAACGGTTCAGTGGTTTGAAGCCTACCAGAAGAATAATTCTCTAGTTGTTACACGGAAACCAATTTATTTAATAAAACTGGCAGACGAAAATTTAGATAGCTCAAAGTGAAAGCCAGGCTGTCTTTAAATAAAGCCTGTCAACAGTGAAAGTTTTAAGCCTATCTGAAGAGACATTCTATAGTAATTCCTCTGAATCCAACGATTCCAAGTATCTCAATTATCCACTTAAATGTTTCCTGCAGGACTGCATAATGATACCCAGCAGTGGGTATCCCAGCAGTTGCATAATGATATTCAGCAGTGGGCATCCCAGCAATTACATAATGATACCCAGTAGTGGGTATCCCAGCAATTGCATAATGATACCCAGTAGTGGGTATCCCAGCAATTGCATAATGATACCCAGCAGTGGGTACCCAGCGGTTGCATAATGATACCCAGTAGTGGGTATCCCAGCAGTTGCATAATGATACCCAGCAGTGGGTATCCCAGCAGTTGCATAATGATACCCAGTAATGGGTATCCCAGCAATTGCATAATGATACCCAGCAGTGGGTATCCCAGCAGTTGCATAATGATACCCAGTAGTGGGTATCCCAGCAGTTGCATAATGATACCCAGTAGTGGGTATCCCAGCGGTTGCATAATGATACCCAGTAATGGGTATCCCAGCAGTTGCATAATGATACCCAGCAGTGGGTATCCCAGCAGTTGCATAATGATACCCATTAGTGGGTATCCCAGCAGTTGCATAATGATACCAGTAGTGGGTATCCCAGCGGTTGCATAATGATACCCAGTAATGGGTATCCCAGCAGTTGCATAATGATACCCAGCAGTGGGTATCCCAGCAGTTGCATAATGATACCCAGCAGTGGGTATCCCAGCAGTTGCATAATGATACCCATTAGTGGGTATCCCAGCAGTTGCATAATGATACCAGTAGTGGGTATCCCAGCGGTTGCATAATGATACCCAGCAGTGGGTATCCCAGCAGTTGCATAATGATACCCAGCAGTGGGTATCCCAGAAGTTGCATAATGATACCCAGCAATGGGTATCCCAGCAGTTGCATAATGATACCCAGCAGTGCGTATCCCAGCGGTTGCATAATGATACCCAGCAATGGGTATCCCAGCAGTTGCAAAATGATACCCAGCAGTGGGTATCCCAGCAGTTGCATAACGATACCCAGCAATTGCATAATGATACCCAGCAGTGGGTATCCCAGCGGTTGCATAATGATACCCAGTAGTGGGTATCCCAGCAGTTGCATAATGATACCCAGCAGTGGGTATCCCAGCAGTTGCATAATGATACCCAGTAATGGGTATCCCAGCAGTTGCATAATGATACCCAGTAGTGGGTATCCCAGCAGTAGCATAATGATACCCAGCAGTGGGTATCCCAGCGGTTGCATAATGATACCCAGTAGTGGGTATCCCAGCGGTTGCATAATGATACCCAGTAATGGGTATCCCAGCAGTTGCCTAATGATACCCAGCAGTTGGTATCACAGCGGTTGCATAATGATACCCAGTAATGGGTATCCCAGCAGTTGCATAATGATACCCAGTAGTGGGTATCCCAGCGGTTGCATAATGATACCCAGTAATGGGTATCCCAGCAGTTGCAGTGGGTATCCCAGCGGTTGCATAATGATACCCAGTAATGGGTATCCCAGCAGTTGCATAATGATACCCAGCAGTGGGTATGCCAGCGGTTGCATAATGATACCCAGTAATGGGTATCCCAGCAGTTGCATAATGATACCCAGCAGTGGGTATCCCAGCAGTTGCATAATGATACCCAGCAGTGGGTATCCCAGCAGTTGCATAATGATACCCAGCAGTGGGTATCCCAGCGGTTGCATAATGATACCCAGTAATGGGTATCCCAGCAGTTGCATAATGATACCCAGCAGTGGGTATGCCAGCAATTGCATAATGATACCCAGTAAGTTGCATAATGATACCCAGCAGTGGGTATCCCAGCGGTTGCATAATGATACCCAGCAGTGGGTATCCCAGCAGTTGCATAATGATACCCAGCAGTGGGTATCCCAGCGGTTGCATAATGATACCCAGTAATGGGTATCCCAGCAGTTGCATAATGATACCCAGCAGTGGGTATCCCAGCGGTTGCATAATGATACCCAGTAATGGGTATCCCAGCAGTTGCATAATGATACCCAGTAGTGGGTATCCCAGCAGTTGCATAATGATACCCAGCAGTGGGTATCCCAGCGGTTGCATAATGATACCCAGTAATGGGTATCCCAGCAGTTGCATAATGATACCCAGCAGTGGGTATCCCAGCAGTTGCATAATGATACCCAGTAGTGGGTATCCCAGCAGTTGCATAATGATACCCAGTAATGGGTATCCCAGCAGTTGCATAATGATACCCAGTAATGGGTATCCCAGCAGTTGCATAATGATACCCAGCAGTGGGTATCCCAGCAGTTGCATAATGATACCCAGTAGTGGGTATCCCAGCAGTTGCATAATGATACCCAGCAGTGGGTATCCCAGCAGTTGCATAATGATACCCAGCAGTGGGTATCCCAGCAGTTGCATAATGATACCCAGCAGTGGGTATCCCAGCGGTTGCATAATGATACCCAGTAATGGGTATCCCAGCAGTTGCATAATGATACCCAGCAGTGGGTATCCCAGCGGTTGCATAATGATACCCAGTAATGGGTATCCCAGCAGTTGCATAATGATACCCAGCAGTGGGTATGCCAGCAATTGCATAATGATACCCAGTAGTGGGTATCCCAGCAATTGCATAATGAGTAATGGGTATCCCAGCAGTTGCATAATGATACCCAGTGGGTATCCCAGCAGTTGCATAATGATACCCAGCAGTGGGTATCCCAGCAGTTGCATAATGATACCCAGCAGTGGGTATCCCAGCAGTTGCATAATGATACCCAGCAGTGGGTATCCCAGCAGTTGCATAATGATACCCAGCAGTGGGTATCCCAGCAGTTGCATAATGATACCCAGCAGTGGGTATCCCAGCAGTTGCATAATGATACCCAGCAGTGGGTATGCCAGCAATTGCATAATGATACCCAGTAGTGGGTATCCCAGCAATTGCATAATGATACCCAGCGGTTGCATAATGATACCCAGTAGTGGGTATCCCAGCAGTTGCATAATGATACCCAGCAGTGGGTATCCCAGCAGTTGCATAATGATACCCAGCAGTGGGTATCCCAGCAGTTGCATAATGATACCCAGCAGTGGGTATCCCAGCAGTTGCATAATGATACCCAGCAGTGGGTATCCCAGCAGTTGCATAATGATACCCAGCAGTGGGTATCCCAGCAGTTGCATAATGATACCCAGCAGTGGGTATCCCAGCAGTTGCATAATGATACCCAGCAGTGGGTATCCCAGCAGTTGCATAATGATACCCAGCAGTGGGTATCCCAGCAGTTGCATAATGATACCCAGCAGTGGGTATCCCAGCAGTTGCATAATGATACCCAGCAGTGGGTATCCCAGCAGTTGCATAATGATACCCAGCAGTGGGTATCCCAGCAGTTGCATAATGATACCCAGCAGTGGGTATCCCAGCAGTTGCATAATGATACCCAGCAGTGGGTATCCCAGCAGTTGCATAATGATACCCAGCAGTGGGTATCCCAGCAGTTGCATAATGATACCCAGCAGTGGGTATCCCAGCGGTTGCATAATGATACCCAGCAGTGGGTATCCCAGCGGTTGCATAATGATACCCAGCAGTGGGTATCCCAGCAGTTGCATAATGATACCCAGCAGTGGGTATCCCAGCAGTTGCATAATGATACCCAGCAGTGGGTATCCCAGCAGTTGCATAATGATACCCAGCAGTGGGTATCCCAGCAGTTGCATAATGATACCCAAAATCAAGTGACATTTTTATCCAACAAATTTTTCCTTACAAATAAAACACCGTCCAACCTCGATTATTAATTCTGTAAATTAAATTTGAAGAGACGGACTCTGTACTGGGCACAGCAGCAGCACTGTGTACTGGACGCAGGAGCATCAGTGTATACTGGACGCAGGAAAAGCAGCAGCAGCAGCAGCAGCAGCAGCAGCAGCAGGAGCAGTGTGTACTGGACGCAGGAGCAGCAGTGTGTACTGGACGCAGGAGCAGCAGTGTGTACTGGACGCAGGAGCAGCAGTGTGTACTGGACGCAGCAGCAGCAGTGTGTACTGGACGCAGGAGCAGCAGTGTGTACTGGACGCAGGAGCAGCAGTGTGTACTGGACGCAGGAAAAGCAGTAGCAGCAGCAGCAGTGTGTACTGGACGCAGGAGCAGCAGTGTGTACTGGACGCAGGAGCAGCAGTGTGTACTGGACGCAGGGGCAGCAGTGTGTACTGGACGCAGGAGCAGCAGTGTGTACTGGACGCAGGAGCAGCAGTGTGTACTGGACGCAGGGGCAGCAGTGTGTACTGGACGCAGGAGCAGCAGTATGTACTGGACGCAGGAGCAGCAGTGTGTACTGGAGTCAGGAGCAGCAGTGTGTACTGGAGTCAGGAGCAGCAGTGTGTACTGGAGTCAGGAGCAGCAGTGTGTACTGGATTCAGGAGCAGCAGTGTGTACTGGATTCAGGAGCAGCAGTGTGTACTGGACGCAGGAGCAGCAGTGTATACTGGACGCAGGAACAGCAGTGTGTACTGGGTGCAGGAGCTGCAGTGTGTACTGGGCGCAGGAACAGCAGTGTGTACTGGGCGCAGGAGCTGCAGTGTTTACTGGACGCAGGAGCAACAGTGTATACTGGACGCAGAAACAGCAGTGTGTACTGGGCGCAGGAACAGCAGTGTGTACTGGGCGCAGGAACAGCAGTGTGTACTGGGCGCAGGAGCAGCAGTGTGTACTGGGCGCAGGAGCAGCAGTGTGTACTGGGCGCAGGAGCAGCAGTGTGCAGTGCTATTCGGATGCTGGATCTCTCAAGACTGAAGGAGGGGAGACTCGTGTAGACTTCATCTACTCGTCTTCTCAAACAATATACGTTTATTTTCCACCATTCTCCGTCATTCGGGTTTTTAAGAGCCAGGAAGGACTCGTAAAGATACTAGATGCCGTCTATTCAATCCACCCTCTCTTCTTCTTCTTTTCTATTATTGAAGGGGGCTTGGAATAGGGTTGGCAGGGGAGGTAAGGGGGAACGTGTGGATTGAAAAAGATGTTGGGGACTTCGGGGCCTGGCATGGGGCTAGGGTCAGCATCACAGGTAAAGGAGGTTTGAATAATTAAAAAAAAAAAAGTAGATATCAGATTTGTTTCTGGTGAGTGGAGTTAGAGTGCACCGGTGGAGGGCATCTTTCAGTGCACAGGTAACTCTTAAATAGGAGAGAAAACCTTACTACGACGTTTCGGTCCGACTTCGACCATTTACAAAGTGTCACTAACACAAGAGTCCATGCTTCCTAAATGCAATATAATCCACCAAATTCCCCTCCCTCTCCCTCTCCCTCTTCCTTTCCTCCCCCTCCCACCTTCCCCCCTCCCGATATTCCAAGAAATGGCTATCAAGGTTAAAGTAACTAACGAGTGACAGAAGAACCGGGGTGTGGTATACCAGCGTGTATACAGAGGCACTAAAAACTGTGCATTAAAGAAAAGAGTAAAGAAAGAAAATCAAAGTTAATAGCTCTCACAGAGACAAAGACTCGTTGGAAAAATAACACATTATTCACAAGAAGGCACCAGACAGTGAAAATAGAGAAGGAAAACAGAGATGAAGGACTATCACGAATTATCAGGTTGTCAAGCTCCAGGTGATCGGAAATCTTAACGGCCGAGTCTTCAAGACTGAACAGTAGACATAATAACAACCAAAGGAACAAATATAACAGTAGCGATGTTATACAAGTACAACTTTCCTCCCCGTTCCCATCCCCCTTAAATATCCACTCTCTCCTTTCTTCCACTCTCCCTCCTCTTCCACTCTGCCTCCTCTTCCACTCTGCCTCCTCTTCCACTCTGCCTCCTCTTCCACTCTGCCTCCTCTTCCACTCTCCCTCCTCTTCCACTCTCCCTCCTCTTCAACTCTCCCTCCTCTTCCACTCACCACCGAACAACAGAAGACTAAGGATGACCCACAGTACATTATTTTGTAGACAGCAACAGAGGAAGCATGCACGCCCACGGCACAACTCTTGATTACAGGAGACTCCACCACAATAAAACAGACTGGAAGAACTGAGATCTATTTACGGAAAGGAAGAGAAGATAGTGGGGGAGAGGCCAGGAACTTGGAGAGCATAGTCGATGGAGTCAAGAATGAAAAGCTTTACGACCGAGAATGTTAAGAACAGCCAGATGAGCAAGACGGGCCCTGAAGCTCACAGTAAATCAGTCATGAGAAGAAGAGATTATTGGGATACTACACTGAGTCAGTGACCAGTTACTGCTTATACTGAGATATCTGACAGATATCGAACGGGAATGGATGATGGAAGAAGAGATGAACAGAGAACTAACATACAGGAATGGATTTTGAAGGGTGACATAGCTCTTGAAAGGAATTAAAATGGGGAAGGAAAATGGAAGGAGAAGCAGCTTACGAGATAAAAGAAAACTGAATAATGGAAGGAGGCCAAAGATAGCTTCAAACCAGAGAAAATAATGTGATGAATTTAATGGTTTAATTCGAGATGTACTAAAGTCAAATCAAGAAGTGAAAGAGGATGGAAAAAGCACAGAACAAAGAGAAAAACAAAAGACATTGGAAATAAAGCAAGAATGAAGGGAAAGACGATTATGCGGGATAAAAAAAAAAAAGGAAACGGAGCAGCAGGTTGTAAATAACATCACGTGAAAGGGAAAAGAAATTACTGATTCACATGTACAAAAGAGAGAAAAATATAGCGAAGCTCAAAACAAAGATGGAGAAGAATAAATAAGCACATAAGACAAGTCAGTGCCTGACCAGCCGGGCTGTGGTTCGTCCGTTGGATTATGTGCAGCCAGCAGTAACAGCCTGGTCGATCAGGCCCTGAGTACCGCGAGGCTTGGTCAAGCACAAGGCCGCAGGGGCGTTGACCCCCGGAACATTCTCCTCCAGGTAAATATAATAGAAGATTCAAGACGGTTCATATTAATGAATCAGTGAGAGCCAATGAGCAGCGATTTGTTGTGCAGTAACTCAGCAACAAACATCTATAAGAGAAACAAGCCAGGAAGCTAATTACACACACACACACACACACACACACACACACACACACACACACACACACACACACACACACACCAAAAAAAAAAATACAACCTAACACACACACACACACACATTTATTGTAGCAACGTTTCGCTCTCCAGGAGCGAAAAAAAAAAATACAACCTAACAGCATATTGCACAGGATTTGAGTAAAGAAGTGAAGTACTGTGCGAACCTATAACAAAAACCTAGTAGCCACCAGTAACAAAACAAACACCCGGACGTATACACTGAGAAGTGTGCCAGAAATAAGGAGGGTTAACAGCCTCCCCCCCCCCCCCCCGTTCTTTATCCCCCGTCCTGAACTCCACCACCCACTGTGTAAACACCAGCATCTGGTATGACCTAACCTGGTTTAGACAGCGTGAAATTAACTACAATTACCGTCAGGATTTAACCCAAATGAGTGTGGCCGGCTGGCTTGCAGTGGCAGTGAGTACACACGTTGATGTCAGTGTAATTGCAGCGTCGGTCAGGCTTCGATAGAAATAAAATATATTTGTAAGTGAAATTACATCCCATTCCCGCTGGTAAATATTAAAATATTTAAGGTAAATATTGAAGACCAAACTATGTCTCGAACATAAGGAAGACTACACTCAAGAATATTTTTATTTTTAACGCAAGCGTGTGTGTACATGTAATGTGTATATATATATATGTATATATATATATATATATATATATATATATATATATATATATATATATATATATATATATAAATCTTTTTCAATACACCGGCTGTATCCCACCGAGGCAGGGTGGCCCAAAAGGAAAAACGAAAGTTTCTCCTTTTACATTTAGTAATATATACAGGAGAAGGGGTTACTAGCCCCTTGCTCCCGGCATTTTAGTCGCCTCTTACAACACGCATGGCTTACGGAGGAAGAATTCTGTTCCACTTCCCCATGGAGGTAACAGGAAATGAACAAAAACTAGAAAGAAAATAGAAGAAAACCCAGAGGGGTGTGTATATATAAGCTTGTACATGTATGTGTAGTGTGACCTAAGTGTAAGTAGAAGTAGCAAGACGTACCTGAAATCTTGCATGTTTATGAGACAGAAAAAAAAGACACCAGCAATCCTACCATCGTGTAAAACAATTACAGGCTTCCGTTTTACATTCACTTGGCAGGACGGTAGTACTTCCCTGGGTGGTTGCTGTCTACCAACCTACTACCTAGGATATATATATATATATGCAATAAGATCACAGTAAACAGGTGATTTCAGAATATGCAAAACAACTACTGTGAAAGAATAGAGCAATTCCAAGCGCTTTCGTGACTACTCACATTATCAAGGAACAATTGATAATGTGAGTTGTCACGAAAGCGCTTGGAATTTCTCTATTCTTTCACAGTGGTTGTTTTGCATATATATATATATATATATATATATATATATATATATATATATATATATATATATATAATGGTTAATACCATATAGGAATTTAAATGATGTAGAGGACTGTAGAAAGATTTTAATGAGAAAATATTAATTCATCTCTCTCTCTCTCTCTCTCTCTCTCTCTCTCTCTCTCTGTCGTCGTCGTCCTCCTCCTCCTTCCAATTCTTCCATTAGTTTCTTTTATTCTTCCTCTTGCTGAGGCGAGGTGTGACGTCTCTTCCTCTGAGGTCCTGGACTACCAGACTATAACACTGTGTTGTGGAGTCGAGCTCAACACACACACTGTATTGAGCAGTGTGTGTGCTCCACATCTTAAGTGCTAAGCAGGTGATGGTGTCACCTTCAGTACTGAGCAGGTGATGGTGTCACCTTCAGTACTGAGCAGGTGATGGTGTCACCTTCAGTACTGAGCAGGTGATGGTGTCACCTTCAGTACTGAGCAGGTGATGGTGTCACCTTCAGTACTGAGCAGGTGATGGTGTCACCTTCAGTACTGAGCAGGTGATGGTGTCACCTTCAGTACTGAGCAGGTGATGGTGTCACCTTCAGTACTGAGCAGGTGATGGTGTCACCTTCAGTACTGAGCAGGTTTGAAACTTTCTTAAAAAGTTTTGACCAGTGAAGAGAGACGACATTCCCAAAATATATGGAGGGGGTCGCATCCCCTCCCCCTCCCCTTCTTCCCTGAACTTGAGGGAGGGAGGAAGGGAAGGGAGGGAGGGAGGGAGAGATGAAAGGAGGGAGGGAAGGAAGGAAGGAGAGTAGGGAGAGACTGAGGGACGGACGAAAGGAGGGAGGTAGGGAAGGAGGAGGAGAGGGAGGGAGTTAGGGAGTTAGGGAACGCCATATTCTACCACGCCAACTTCGATTTTCCTCCTAATGTCTGGTGCTTATCCTTCAGTGTGTGGGATTACCATGCGACACTCTGCTGGGTGTATCACGCACTCTGCTGGGTGTGTCACGCACTCTGCTGGGTGTGTCACGCACTCTGCTGGGTGTGTCACGCACTCTGCTGGGTGTGTCACGCACTCTGCTGGGTGTGTCACGCACTCTGCTGGGTGTGTCACGCACTCTGCTGGGTGTGTCACGCACTCTGCTGGGTGTGTCACGCACTCTGCTGGGTGTGTCACGCGCTCTGCTGGGTGTGTCACGCACTCTGCTGGGTGTGTCACGCACTCTGCTGGGTGTGTCACGCGCTCTGCTGGGTGTGTCACGCGCTCTGCTGGGTGTGTCACGCACTCTGCTGGGTGTGTCACGCACTCTGCTGGGTGTGTCACGCACTCTGCTGGGTGTGTCACGCACTCTGCTGGGTGTGTCACGCTCTCTGCTGGGTGTGTCACGCACTCTGCTGGGTGTGTCACGCACTCTGCTGGGTGTGTCACGCGCTCTGCTGGGTGTGTCATGCACTGTGCTGGGTGTGTTACGCACTGTGCTGGGTGTGTCACGCACTGTGCTGGGTGTGTTACGCACTCTGCTGGGTGTGTCACGCACTCTGCTGGGTGTGTCACGCACTCTGCTGGGTGTGTCACGCACTCTGCTGGGTGTGTCACGCACTCTGCTGGGTGTGTCACGCACTCTGCTGGGTGTGTCACGCACTGTGCTGGGTGTGTCACGCACTCTGCTGGGTGTGTCACGCACTCTGCTGGGTGGCTTGGGGAAAAGATTGGTCAAATACGTGGGTGGAAGCGGGTGGGTTTCAAAAGAACCTGCCTGGCATGGGACCGTAGGCCTGCTGCTCCGTTCTTATATTCTCTTAAATTTTCAAAGCGCAAGTCGTCAGAGAAACACCAAGTGCGCAGCTCAACACTAACACAAAGTTCTTTACTAATTTTAAGTTTTGAGTACCTCAGTGTTGCTCCGCTTAACACCACGTGTTGAAAACCTCTCTAAGTTTAGCACCGTATTGCAACCTGCGCTGTTTTACCAGGCTTTGTAAAACACGGTCAGTGCATCAGCTCGGCTCTCCACACCCACGTTCATCCCGCTTTACGTTTCAATATGTTGGAGAACGAGACGGCACAATAACGAGACGGCACAATAACGAGACGGCACAATAACGAGACGGCACAATAACGAGACGGCACAATAACGAGACGGCACAATAACGAGACGGCACAATAACGAGACGGCACAATAACGAGACGGCACAATAACGAGACGGCACAATACCGTGACTGGAACAATACACATTATTATTATTATTATTATTATTATTATTATTATTAGTATTATTATTATTATTATTATTATTATTATGGTGAGCGCTAAACCCGTAGGGATTGTACAACGCCTGTGAGGGGGAGGGATGGAAGGCATTCAGACTTAATTCAGGAAAGCGGAGCACAGGTCTAATTCCCTGGATCAAGAGCCCCTCACCAGTGTCAAGGAACCTCCCTGGAGGGGGTCAACAATACACAAGTATCTCGCAGAGAAATTGATGAAGACGTTTCGGTCAGACTCCGCACTTGTGTGTGTTACTAGCTAATGGTCCAAGTCGGACCGAAACGTTGTCAGGAGTTTGTTTCTCCTATGTGCGGGTTATTTGTGTATTTCAAAATATTCTTCATGGCAATCCGCCAGATAAACCTTTCACGGGCCATTAAAGTTTATTACGACGGACGACGTAACACGTCCGTGCAGGAAGGTGTTGTGGTGAGACACGGACAATGACACAATGCAGTACCATCATGTTAAAAATGGGATAAAATACCCACAACTTGAAGATTAAGTTACATGCATCTTAATCTCCAACTTTACCATGACTTCTAGGCACAAGCGCTGCCGCCTTCCTCGAAGCTTCGACAAACGTGAATCAACCTTTCAATGTTATTGCCGATCGATCGCCCCAGACGCATCAAGTGGTCTATTTTACTCGTCTCCTCTATAACTCTCTCAAATTTCTTGCTTTTAACGTTTTCTCGTGGACGGGTAGCAGCCGTGTTGCTGTACACAAGCGCAGCAGCCGTGTTGCTGTACACAAGCGCAGCAGCCGTGTTGCTGTACACAAGCGCAGCAGCCGTGTTGCTGTACACAAGCGCAGCAGCTGTGTTGCTGTACACAAGCGCAGCAGCTGTGTTGCTGTACACAAGCGCAGCAGCTGTGTTGCTGTACACAAGCGCAGCAGCTGTGTTGCTGTACACAAGCGCAGCAGCTGTGTTGCTGTACACAAGCGCAGCAGCTGTGTTGCTGTACACAAGCGCAGCAGCTGTGTTGCTGTACACAAGCGCAGCAGCTGTGTTGCTGTACACAAGCGCAGCAGCCGTGTTGCTGTACACAAGCGCAGCAGCCGTGTTGCTGTACACAAGCGCAGCAGCTGTGTTGCTGTACACAAGCGCAGCAGCTGTGTTGCTGTACACAAGCGCAGCAGCTGTGTTGCTGTACACAAGCGCAGCAGCTGTGTTGCTGTACACAAGCGCAGCAGCCGTGTTGCTGTACACAAGCGCAGCAGCCGTGTTGCTGTACACAAGCGCAGCAGCTGTGTTGCTGTACACAAGCGCAGCAGCCGTGTTGCTGTACACAAGCGCAGCAGCCGTGTTGCTGTACACAAGCGCAGCAGCCGTGTTGCTGTACACAAGCGCAGCAGCCGTGTTGCTGTACACAAGCGCAGCAGCTGTGTTGCTGTACACAAGCGCAGCAGCTGTGTTGCTGTACACAAGCGCAGCAGCTGTGTTGCTGTACACAAGCGCAGCAGCTGTGTTGCTGTACACAAGCGCAGCAGCTGTGTTGCTGTACACAAGGGCAGCAGCCGTGTTGCTGTACACAAGGGCAGCAGCCGTGTTGCTGTACACAAGCGCAGCAGCCGTGTTGCTGTACACAAGCGCAGCAGCTGTGTTGCTGTACACAAGCGCAGCAGCCGTGTTGCTGTACACAAGCGCAGCAGCCGTGTTGCTGTACACAAGCGCAGCAGCTGTGTTGCTGTACACAAGCGCAGCAGCCGTGTTGCTGTACACAAGCGCAGCAGCTGTGTTGCTGTACACAAGCGCAGCAGCTGTGTTGCTGTACACAAGCGCAGCAGCTGTGTTGCTGTACACAAGCGCAGCAGCTGTGTTGCTGTACACAAGCGCAGCAGCTGTGTTGCTGTACACAAGCGCAGCAGCTGTGTTGCTGTACACAAGCGCAGCAGCTGTGTTGCTGTACACAAGCGCAGCAGCTGTGTTGCTGTACACAAGCGCAGCAGCTGTGTTGCTGTACACAAGGGCAGCAGCCGTGTTGCTGTACACAAGCGCAGCAGCCGTGTTGCTGTACACAAGCGCAGCAGCTGTGTTGCTGTACACAAGCGCAGCAGCTGTGTTGCTGTACACAAGCGCAGCAGCCGTGTTGCTGTACACAAGCGCAGCAGCTGTGTTGCTGTACACAAGCGCAGCAGCCGTGTTGCTGTACACAAGCGCAGCAGCTGTGTTGCTGTACACAAGCGCAGCAGCCGTGTTGCTGTACACAAGCGCAGCAGCCGTGTTGCTGTACACAAGCGCAGCAGCTGTGTTGCTGTACACAAGCGCAGCAGCTGTGTTGCTGTACACAAGCGCAGCAGCTGCGTTGCTGTACACAAGCGCAGCAGCTGCGTTGCTGTACACAAGCGCAGCAGCTGTGTTGCTGTACACAAGCGCAGCAGCTGTGTTGCTGTACACAAGCGCAGCAGCTGTGTTGCTGTACGCAAGCGCAGCAGCTGTGTTGCTGTACACAAGCGCAGCAGCCGTGTTGCTGTACACAAGCGCAGCAGCCGTGTTGCTGTACACAAGCGCAGCAGCCGTGTTGCTGTACACAAGCGCAGCAGATGTGTTGCTGTACACAAGCGCAGCAGCCGTGTTGCTGTACACAAGCGCAGCAGCTGTGTTGCTGTACACAAGCGCAGCAGCTGTGTTGCTGTACACAAGCGCAGCAGCTGCGTTGCTGTACACAAGCGCAGCAGCTGCGTTGCTGTACACAAGCGCAGCAGCTGTGTTGCTGTACACAAGCGCAGCAGCTGTGTTGCTGTACACAAGCGCAGCAGCTGTGTTGCTGTACGCAAGCGCAGCAGCTGTGTTGCTGTACACAAGCGCAGCAGCCGTGTTGCTGTACACAAGCGCAGCAGCCGTGTTGCTGTACACAAGCGCAGCAGCTGTGTTGCTGTACACAAGCGCAGCAGATGTGTTGCTGTACACAAGCGCAGCAGCTGTGTTGCTGTACACAAGCGCAGCAGCTGTGTTGCTGTACACAAGCGCATCAGCTGTGTTGCTGTACACAAGCGCAGCAGCTGTGTTGCTGTACACAAGCGCAGCAGCTGTGTTGCTGTACACAAGCGCAGCAGCTGTGTTGCTGTACACAAGCGCAGCAGCCGTGTTGCTGTACACAAGCGCAGCAGCTGTGTTGCTGTACACAAGCGCAGCAGCCGTGTTGCTGTACACAAGCGCAGCAGCTGTGTTGCTGTACACAAGCGCAGCAGCTGTGTTGCTGTACACAAGCGCAGCAGCTGTGTTGCTGTACACAAGCGCATGTTTCCGAGGCCCAGTCAGACTGGTCAGGAAGTCTCTCACTTTGTGTTTTGTTTCTCGTATCCATAAGTACGACATTGTCAAGGTTTATTCGGTGGTCGTACTTAGCGGTGTTTCTCACACACACACACACACACACACACACACACACACACACACACACACACACACACACACACACACACACACACACACACACGATTTGACCCCATGATAAAGTTATTTACATATAGCAATAGAGCAGTAAAAGTAATGGACTTAGCATTGGTTGTTATGGTACACAACTTGTTACCTTAAAATATAACTTGCATCTACATCGGTTTTATCGTATTTTAAAAAAAATTGCAAACCCATAAAATGTAAAAAAAATTAAATTGGTCCATTTTTATTTTTTTTTCTATAAAATTGGCAGATTGGTAGATATACCGCTGAAATTCAAGACGAAATATTTCCAATTAAGAAAAACCAAAGTTTAAAGTTTGAAGCCGAGCAGAAGAAGCATTCTATAGTTATTACCTGAAAGCCAATTTATTTAATACAACTGAAAGTTTGCAATTTACTTAGTGAAAGCCAGTCTTTCTTTAAATAAAGCCCATCTAGACTGAAAGTTTGAAACCTATCAGAAAAGGCATTCTCCAGTATTTGCTGTGAAACCAACGGTTCCAAGTTATATCAAAACTTCATTAACTTTTCAGATTTGGGCCTAAACAGCCTAGCTAAAGTTATAAGGTGTCACCATCCTTGTGGAATGTATCAGCGTTAATATTTTGAAGCCGATAACACGAGTCGTTCTTCAGATATTGAACGGAAATCGGTATCACAAATTAACGAAATTTTTAAATTTGGATTTAGGCTACCTAATAACTTGAAATTTTCTTTCCAGAGAAACATGAGGGTTAATAACACACACATGGCGAAAATTTGAAGCCGACCAGAAGAGTCATTCCCCAGTTATTAAAGAATTCCAACAATTCCGACATTTTAAAACTAATTTAATACATTGATAAATTTGTCGGCGCACAAACCGACCTCAACGGTCACTGTTATTCTGTCATTAAAATACAGCAGCCGTTAAATATCGAAGCCATTTAGAAGACGTAGACTCAAATACATTTAACGTGATTTAACAGGAATAAAAATTTCGCATTACTTTGAATTTAAAATTATCAGTTATGCAACTTCAGAAGATGTATGTATGTATATATATATATATATATATATATATATATATATATATATATATATATATATATATATATATATATATATATTAGGAAACACTTTTTTTAATGTTTGAAGCCAAGCAGGAGAGAGTTTTGCAAGTTATCAGAGCCACTGTAGACAGGGGCGGATCTACTGTAAAACTAACGAATCTTAAGTTTGAGGGCCCCTAATCCCGGAGGGGCCCTATAAGCCACTACAGTCCACATTACTTGAAAAATTTTGGGTCTACTGTATGAGAAGTGGTTGCGAAGGGGCCCCCAGTAACAGTTCCAGCTTCAGGGTCTCAAAAATGTAGGTCCGCCACTGATTGTAGGAAGCAGGGAAAGACCTGGAGACCTGGAGAGAGTTCCGGGGGTCAACGCCCCCGCGGCCCGGTCTGTGACCAGGCCTCCTTAGGTCAGTGTCCCAGGATGCGACCCACACCAGTCGACTAACACCCAGGTACCCATTTTACTGATGGGGAACATAGAAAACAGGTGGAAAGAAACACGTCCAATGTTTCTACTCTGGCTGGGAATCGAACCCAGGCCCTCACCGTGTGAAGCGAGAGCGTTAACCACCAGGCCACCAGAGTCCAGTGTTGTACTGCTGTGGTATCGGGTACCTGCGCATGCCAGTTGTTCTAAGTATCTTGTTTTGTTATTGTACACTCGCATCGAAATTTTCTAGCCGATCGGATTAGGTTTTCTCGTGTCATGAGCGAAATGGAAAGGAACAATTGAGGAAAGGAAAAAGAAAATAGAAAAAAATAATCATTTAACGATCCACTTTCATGAAGACCTGAGAAAAATTACTGTAGTAACCTTGTGGGTTTAGCGCTTAGTTATGAGTATAATAATCCAGTGACCTGGAGGTCCCTCCTTCACTAGTGACCTGGAGGACCCCCCCACTAGTGACCTGGAGGTACCCCCTCACTAGAGACCTGGAGAACCTTCACTAGTGACCTGGAGGTCTCCCTCATTAGTGACCTGGAAGTCCCCCTCACTAGAGACCTGGAGGTCCCCCTCGCTAGTGACCCGGGTGTGGGGATGACCTGTGACTACTTCCACTGATCACGTTTGCCAGAGGAATTCTGTAGTCTAGCTCAGTATTCCCTGCAACAATTAAGGTGGTCTGTGTCACTGTTATATCACTCTCTGATAAAAGATAACTTCATCTCCAGTGACTTACTAGGTGAACTCAGGCGAACAGTGATGTGTGTCTTGCAGTGCATTCAAGCGAGCAGTGACGTTGTCTTGCAATGCAATCAAGCGAGCAGTGACGTTGTCTTCCAGTGCAATCAAGCGAGCATTGACGTTGTCTTGCTGTGCAATCAAGTGAGCACTGACGTTGTCTTGCAGTGCAGTCAAGTGAGCAGTGACGATGTGTCTCACTTCAGATGTGAGACACATTTATCAAAAGTGTCTTATTACCCGACACTTTATCTATACTTGATAGTACCACTTTTTGCTCGAAATGTCGCCTAAGACTAACGTTTCACTCGGCTACCTGTGGTTTTTGATTGCAAGTTGGTCGGCAACTTTCCATTCACTGTACTTTAGATGTCCTGAAGAAATACTTGAGGTTACTACCATCCAAAATTTTCAGTAGTTCGGTATCTGAAAAATCAGCATGAGATGAAGTGTGTCATGCTTTACCTGAATTACTGACAGACGTCAACCTGTACCTTGAGGCTAGATCTGGAGGTCCTGGAATGTCAGCCTGTGCTTTGAGGCTAGATCTGGAGGTCCTGGAATGTCAGCCTGTACCTTGAGGCTAGATCTGGATGTCTTGGAATGTCAGCCTGTACCTTGAGACTAGATCTGGAGGTCCTGGAATGTCAGCCTGTACCTTGACCCTAGATCTGAAGGTCCTGGAATGTCAATCTGTACCTTGAGGCTAGATCTGGAGGTTCTGGAATGTCAGCCTGTACCTTGAGGCTAAATCTGGAGGTTCTGGAATGTCAGCCTGTACCTTGAGCCTAGATCTGAAGGTACTGGAATGTCAGGCTGTACCTTGAGGCTAGATCTGGAGGTCCTGGAATGTCAGCCTGTACCTTGAGGCTAAAGCTGGAGGTCCTGTAATGTCAGCCTGTACCTTGAGGCTAAATCTGGAGGTCCTGGAATGCCAACCTGCACATTGAGGCTAAATCTGGAGGTCCTGTAATGTCAGCCTGTACCTTGAGGCTAGATCTGAAGGTTCTGGAATGGTTAGAACTCTGTCGATCGATAAGAGTTGAGAGAAGTGCCAGGAGCCAAGACTTGAACCCTTGCAAACACAGCTAGGGGAGTACACACACACACATACACACACACACACACATACACATACACATACACATACACAGTTGAGCCGAGGAGCCAGAAAGGAATATGCATGGATAAAGAGAGAAGCCCAGCGTCAATAGGAGAATGACATAGAATCAAAAGCTAAATTTGACCTAAAGTTGTTATACAGTCACATCAGGAGGAAAACAACAGTCAAGAACCAGATAATCAGGCTGAGGATGGAAGGAAGGAAGGAAGGGAGCTCACAGGGAAAAACCAGGAAGTATGTGAAGAGCTCAGCTCAAGATTCAGGGAGGAATTCACGGTGGATACAGAGAGGCTTCCAGACAGACTGCACTAAACTACACACCAGTGTTGCTGACATGTATTGTATGTAAAGTTATGGAGAAGATTATCAGGAAAAGAGCGGTGGAGCACCTACAAAGGAATGAACTAATACATGACAACCAACACGGCTTCAGGGAAGGAAAATCCTGTTGTTAGGTAAGACACATATGCAACAGTTAGGTATCTTCATTTCGAAACGTTTCGCCTACACAGTAGGCTTCTTCAGTCGAGTACAGAAAAGTTGATAGAAGCAGAAGAGACTTGAAGACGATGTAATCAGTCCATCACCCTTAAAGTTTTGAGGTGGTGAGTCCCTCAGTCTGGAGAAGAGCATTGTTCCATAGTATGAAACAATATTGTTTCAGACTATGGAACAATGCTCTTCTCCAGACTGAGGGACTGACCACCTCAAAACTTTAAGGGTGATGGACTGATTACATCGTCTTCAAGTCTCTTCTGCTTCTATCAACTTTTCTGTACTCGACTGAAGAAGCCTACTGTGTAGGCGAAACGTTTCGAAATGAAGATACCTAACTGTTGCATATGTGTCTTACCTAACAACCTGTCGGTATTTTATACCATTTTAATGTTCAAGGAAAATCCTGCATAACAAACCTATTGGAGCTCTATGATACAGAAGTAAGACAGAAGAGAAAGGGGATGGGTAGATTTCATCTTCTTGGACTATAAGAACGCTTTCGACACAGTACAACACAAGAGACTGGTTGAAAAGCTAGAGGAGTAGGCAGGAATAGGAGGCAAAGTACTCCAGTTTATCAGGGAATACCTGACAGGAAGGAAACAACGGGTATCGGTACGAGACGAGGTGTCAGAGTGGGTGCATGTGTCGGGTGGGGTTCCACAAGGCTCAGTCCTTGGTCCGGCGCTGTATCTTGTTTATGTGAATGACATGACGGAAGGGAGAGTCAGAGGTGTCCCTGTTAGCAGACGATGTGAAACTGATGAGAATACAAGCGCACGGGGATCAGGTAAGCCTACAAGGGGATGTGGACAGGCTGTAAGCCTGGTCCGACAAATGGCTCCTGGAGTTTAACTCCAGCAAGGGAAAAGTTACGACGCTCGGGAAAGGACAAAGGAGACCACAGACGGAGTACAGCCTAAGAGGTCAGAGGCTGCAAAACTCAAGGAAAATGATCTTGTGGTGAGCATTATACCGAGCACATCTCCTGAGAAGCACGTCAACCAAATAACTGTTGCAACATACGGGCTCCTGGCAAACCTGAGAATAGTGTGTCGACATCTAAGTAAGGAGTCATTCATGACACTGTACACCGTGTACATCAGGCCCATGTTGGAGCATGCATGATAACATATAAAATACTGAGAGGAATTGACAAAGTGGACAGGGGCAGTATGTTTCAGAAATGTGACACATCAACAAGAGGTCACAGCTGAAAGCTGGAAACTCAGATGAGTCACAGAAATGTTTGGAAGTATTTCTCCAGTCATAGAGTTGTCAGGAAATGGAACAGTCTGGAGAGTGATGTAGTGGAGGCAGGATCCATACATAGCTTTAAGATGTATGGTAAAGCTCACTGAGCAGGAAGAGAGTAGACCAAGCAGCGACCAGCGAAGAGGCGAGGCCAGGAGCTGTGACTAGACCCTGCAATCACAATTAGGTGAGGTGAGTAAACCACCCCCGCACGCAGACACAGACACACAGACACACAGACACACAGACACACACACACACAGACACACACACACACAGACACACACACACACAGACACACACACACACACACACACACACACACACAGACACACACACACACACACACACACACACACACACACACACACACACACACACACACAATCACAGTCACGCCACAAAGAGTGGAATGAACGTAAGCCATCAACATTTTTTACGATCAACCATCGACGTGCGCCATGAATCACGTCCTCGGCTCATGGCGTGACAAACCAACAGATCCACTTCACATTTCTCTTTTTTTCTATTTTTTTTCTCCTTTGTCCTCTCTTTAAATAGCTTATTTTGAGTAACGAAGAGTGAAAAAAAAGGAAGTGAGCCGATTACCTTCTACTTCGTTTCCCGTAGCGTGAGACACACTGAAGGCCCTCCATGAAGAGAATGTGCACAAGTGTAATTACTGTTTGTATATCGGGACTGTTGTGTTTACACTCTGAAAGAAATCCATCTTCACTCCTGGGCAATGTGTCGATGGTGGACAAATAAGGATTTTTTTTTCTACGGGTTATGGATTTTGCGGGATTCGTTATTTACGGTTGGATCATTCTCGTTTATTTGGTGGGTTTATCTGTTCGCTTGTTGTATTTGTAGGGGTTTTGGAAGAGTGGCTGATAATTGGGTTTGTGGCGAGGGAGAAGTGGGTGGTTTAGTTGAGGGCTGATGTTTGTGCACCCGTTCACTCAATCACTGGGTCAGTTACTCGCACTTTCACTCATACCAACATTCACTCACCCACTCGGGTACTCCCACACTCACCCACTCGGGTACTCCCACACTCACCCACTCGGGTACTCCCACACTCACCCACTCACTGGAGAAGCAAGTGATCCATTCATTTACGAGATACACAGTGTGCTCATTTATGGTTGCAGGGGTCGATTCATAGCTCCTGGCCCCGCCTCTTTGCTGGTCGCTACTAGGTTCACTCTCTCCCTGCTCCATGAGTTTATCATACCTCTTCTTGAAGGTATGTATGGATCCTGCCTCCAGTACATCCCTCTCCAGACTGTTCCACTTGACTTATCTGAGTCTTCAGCTTCCAGTTGTGACCTGTTGCTGTGTTCCATCTCCCAACCATCCTGTCCCTATCCACCATATGTGCGTGTGTACGTGCGTGTGTGTGTGTGTGTGTGTGTGTGTGTGTGTGTGTGTGTGTGTGTGTGTGTGTGTGTGTGTGTGTGTCGTCCCGGATAGGTAAAACTAGTCAGTTAGCAAGAACTTTTTTAAATTAAGTTCTTTGTAAAATTTTCTCTTATATGTTTAAAGATGTATTTTCTTTCATTTATGTTAACGTAAAAATTAATAATTTTGTACCAAAAGAACCTTAGAAAACTTACCTAATCTTATTATAACAAGCACAATTTAATTTAGCCTAACCCAACTAAATATAGTTTAGATAAGTTTACAATAATTTATTATTGTGGCAACGTTTCGCTCTACAGGAGCTTTGTCAAGCCGGCTTGACAAAGCTCCTGGAGAGCTAAACGTTGTTACAATAATTTAATAAACAAATACTATGAAATATTTTTTTTCGTTAGGTTCAGAATGATTTTTGTGAAATTTTTGCATACACAAATTTTCGCTTGTCCTATTCGGCAAGAGCGTTGCTACTTAAGCATCCCAAGCTTTACCTATTCAGCAGATATATATATATATATATATATATAATATATATATATATATATATATATATATATATATATATATATATATTATTCAACAATCGAGGGAGAGGGAGAGGGAGAGAAGGGAGTTGGGATTAGATGTGTGTGAAAGAGCCAGGCGTGATTGTCATGTACTTTGTGGAGCTCGTCAGGTTGACTGATCGATGTGAGGGTAAGCAAGAGGCTGTGTGTGTGTGTGTGTGTGTGTGTGTGTGTGTGTGTGTGTGTGTGTGTGTGTGTGTGTGTGTGTATGTGTGTGTGTGTGTGCGTGCGCGTTTGCGTGTGCGTGTGTGTACTCACCTAGTTGTACTCACCTAGTTGAGGTTGCGGGGGTCGAGTCAGAGCTCCTGGCCCCGCCTCTTCACTGATCGCTACTAGGTCACTCTCCCTGAGCCGTGAGCTTTATCATACCTCTGCTTAAAGCTATGTATGGATCCTGCCTCCACTACATCGCTTCCCAAACTATTCCACTTACTATGTGGCTGTGGCTGTGCGTGCGTGCGCGCGCGCACTCGAGCTGACATATATTTGCATTCATATGCATGCGTGTGCGAGGGTTAACTTGCAGCTCCTGGGACCCATCTCTTCAGCTTCCAGTTTTAGTGCCTTTCCCCACTTAGGTTACGTAGAGGTGTGAGGGGTAGAGCAGGATCTCCTGTTTCAAGTACCGTCCAAACACGAGTCCAAACACGAGTCCAAACACGAGTCTAAACACGAGTCCAAACAAGAGTATCAAATGAAGTCTCAGCTTCATTCGAAGGAATTCGAAACGTAAGTCTCGACTTAAGTCGAAAATATTTATGGACGTATTTAACAAGAGTTGACAACCTATACAGCACAAGGCGTTCACGAGCGTCGTAAATTACACGCTGGACTCCCGTGTCCCGGACACCTCTGACGGGAACACAATCCTGCAGTGTCTCAAATTATTTTACAACAGAGGCAGCGATGCTGCAATGGACAAAGTTAAAAGAGGAGACGAGTTGTGTTACATAAAAAAAATCTGTTACATTCTCCTCTAAAAGTCAAATCTGGAATCCACAATAAATACGTCGAACTAAATCCCCATAATAATTCTAAACAGAAGGAGAGATTCCCTGTATGAATGATGCATGTAAAAGACTCTTCCACGTGGGCCATCCAGCTTAAGACGTGGTGAAGGCCCGATCCTCCGTCTGCCAAGGGCGAAACAGATGCTCTTCCTAGTGGCACTCACCTGGACAATCACCTGCGCCTGCGCCAATTATCAGAAAAAAGGTTGAGTTCCCAGGTTGTGAGGTGGGAGGACCGGCGGCACCATGCACCGTGATTCAGGTTCGTAACTCACCGTGTAAAAATATGATGATTACACCGGTGGCCTCTAGTGGTGAACAGCCACAGTATGGAAAATCTTTTCGGAATGTGTCAAGTATGGCGACGACCTGCTCAAGCCTTCACCCTCCATTCATATTTTTTTAGGGGGGGAGGGAGGGGGTTGAATGATATTTTCTTGCTACTCGTATTGGAAAGGATTTTCGCACCATGGTAACACTGAAGAAACAAAGTATGGTACAGCACAAGCTTTCACTGTGGTACTTTTACGTCTCTCCTTAAGCTTTCTAAAGCCTCGATAAAGCTCTACGAGCATAAAAGTTTCGTATCTTATACCGTTTACCTTTAAACAAAATTTTGGGGCATCAGTAGCATGCTGCTAACCTGTGCTATGTGACAGTCACATAGCGGGAACAAAAGCTAGCTTCGTTCTTCCCCCTCCCCTGTCATACCTTTCCCCCTCCCCTGTCATACCTTTCCCCCTCCCCTGTCGTACCTTTCCCCCTCCCCTGTCATACCCATCCCCCACCCGTCATACCCTTCCCCCTCCCCTGTCATACCCTTCCCCCTCCCCTGTCATACCCTTCCCCTTCCCCTGTCATACCCTTCCCCTTCCCCTGTCATACCCCATCACATAGGATGGCTTTTATGCACGAGGTGATGAAATATGTCAGCCTTAGCTGACAAGCTTCACTAGGGTGATGAGGATATCGTTAAGTATTCCACAATAGCTTCAAAACTACGACAGTTTTCAAGTGGTTCCACTCCACGAGAGAATATGAATAATGGTGTTCCACAGAACCATCTTCATGCTCACAGGGACCACAGATGGGTTGTGAAAACCCCATCTGTGGCAGAATTTGGTTCAAAAGAACTTTCTTCAGGTTCAAAGAATTATAAAGGTTTATTCATGGGCTCAGTCGCTTATAGTAAGGTTCTAAGGGATCACAGTCACTGATTAAAATACTGTAACTGGGTTCTAATAGTTGATAGTAAGGTTCTGGATAGTATCAGTTCAGTTCATCAATGTGCAATGAATTACTATCAGACTATGATAGTATCATATTACCATTTAAGGCCTGGAAATCAAAAACTGAAACCTTGAACGCCTTAGCCAAGTTCTATAAGACGCTCAAGTTCTATGGAACTTTGCAAAGCCTTTACTAGTCAGATCAAGAGTCCTTAAAATTGGAAGCGTCCATCTGGTGTCCACACGCAAGACTGGACGGTCTTAGAGACGAAAGGAAGTCGATGATAAATTACGTAAGGAAAACAGACGGACAGACACAGACACACAGATAAAGATATACAAAGGCACATAGATACACACACACACACACACACACACAAACACACACACACACACGCAAACACACACACACAGGATTGGTCCAGCAACTGGCTCCTGGAGTTCAACCCCACCAAGTGCAAAGTCATGAAAATTGGGGAAGGGCAAAGAAGACCGCAGACGGAGTACAGTCAAGAGGGGCCAGAGACTACAAACCTCACTCAAGGAAAAAGATCTTGGGGTGAGTATAACACCAGGCACATCTCCTGAGGCGCACATCAACCACATAACTGCTGTAGCATATGGGCGCCTAGCAAACCTACGAACAGCATTCTGATATCTTAATAAGGAATTGTTCAGGACCCTGTACACCGTGTACGTTAGGCCCATATTGGAGTATGCAGCACCAGTTTGGAACCCACACCTAGCCAAGCACGTAAAGAAACTAGAGAAAGTGCAAAGGTTTGCAACAGGACTAGTCCCGTAGCTAACGGATATGTCCTACGAGGAGAGGTTAAGGGAAATCGACCTGACAACATTGGAAGACAGGAGAGGGGGGGACATGATAACGACATGTAAAATACTGAGAGGAATTGACAAGGCGGACAGACAGAATGTTCCATAGATGGGACACAACAACTAGGGGTCACAGTTGGAAGATGAAGACTCAGATGAATCACAGGGATGTTAGGAACTATTTCTTCAGTCACAGAGTAGTCAGGAAGTGGAATAGTCTGGGAAGTGATGTAATGGAGGCAGGATCCATACATGGCTTTAAGAAGAGGTATGATAAAGCTCATGGAGAGGGAAGAGTGACTCGGTAGCGGCCAGTGAAGAAGCGGGGCCAGGAGCTGTGAATTGACCCCTGCAACCACAAGTAGGCGAGTACATACACAAAGAAAAATTAGTTGAGTACTCAATTGATTGATACAGTAATACCATTTGCTCAGAGCGAAATATTTGTTGAAAGCTATAGTGATAAAAAATAATTGGTTGATGTGTTTCTTTGTGAAGAAGAAAGTGGATGAGTGATGGGTGAGTGATTGAGCAGAGGAGGAAGTTGACGAAGCAATGTGGGAGAGCAGGTGAACGTTAAACAAGCAACTGATTCATGACATCTGTAACCCAGCGCTGACTAACACTCCACACGACAGCTTGGCCGAGGCGGTGCTGAGGGACGGGGTTGTGTGGGACACGACAGCTTGGCCGAGGCGGTGCTGAGGGACGGGGTTGTGTGGAACACGACAGCTTGGCCGAGGCGGTGACGGGGTTGTGTGGGACACGACAGCTTGGCCGAGGCGGTGCTGAGGGACGGGGTTGTGTGGGACACGACAGCTTGGCCGAGGCGGTGCTGAGGGACGGGGTTGTGTGGGACACGACAGCTTGGCCGAGGCGGTGCTGAGGGACGGGGTTGTGTGGGACACGACAGCTTGGCCGAGGCGGTGCTGAGGGACGGGGTTGTGTGGAACACGACAGCTTGGCCGAGGCGGTGCTGAGGGACGGGGTTGTGTGGGACACGACAGCTTGGCCGAGGCGGTGCTGAGGGACGGGGTTGTGTGGAACACGACAGCTTGGCCGAGGCGGTGCTGAGGGACGGGGTGTGGAACACGACAGCTTGGCCGAGGCGGTGCTGAGGGACGGGGTTGTGTGGGACACGACAGCTTGGCCGAGGCGGTGCTGAGGGACGGGGTTGTGTGGGACACGACAGCTTGGCCGAGGCGGTGCTGAGGGACGGGGTTGTGTGGAACACGACAGCTTGGCCGAGGCGGTGCTGAGGGACGGGGTTGTGTGGAACACGACAGCTTGGCCGAGGCGGTGCTGAGGGACGGGGTTGTGTGGGACACGACAGCTTGGCCGAGGCGGTGCTGAGGGACGGGGTTGTGTGGGACAGCTTGGCCGAAGGGACGGGGTTGTGTGGGACACGACAGCTTGGCCGAGGCGGTGCTGAGGGACGGGGTTGTGTGGGAAAGGAGGGAGGGGAGGGTTGACGGTGTAAAGTGTGGGGTGGTTAGGGAAAGAAGTAAATATAAAGGGTAGGAGAATGGTTGTTGAGATAGTGTATGGGGTGGATAAGAGAGGGCGGCTCTTACACGTCAATATCATGAGCGTGTACTCTTTTTCTCTGTGTAATTACCTAAGAGCGATTACATTTTTGTAGTTACAGCAACAGAGCTGTGCTGGTATTCCATCTTCTGTGTTATAGGCGCAATAGCCGAGTTGTGTTCGTTGTATCTCTCATTGTGTTGGTTGTCTCTCTCTCGTGTGTGTATCTGTGTGTGTGTGTGTGTGTGTGTGTAGTCGTCTCCGTCATCAATGTTTATAGTTACATCGGCAACACTGTTCTTAGTCTCGTCTTCAGTGCTCGGTTTTCATTGTATATTATTCAGTATCGACTGTTAGGAATAATGAAAATCGAAATGCTGGGACTGAAACAGTTTGAAGAGAAGACACGTTTTTAGCCTTTACTCTATCATTAATTATATCAAGAAGCTGGAGTCAGGTGTTTCCTGAGCAGCGTTGCAACGCTCAAGACTCTCATGGAGGTTATGACGCTCAGGTTCTCACAGATTATCATACAGATAAAACAACGACCACGACAAAGAAAGATGTCTATTGAAAAGTATCTCTAACAGTTGGTAACTAACTACAACAAACTCCCAGATTAATAAAGAGAGAGAGAGAGAGAGAGAGAGAGAGAGAGAGAGAGAGAGAGAGAGGTAGTGCAGAAAGCAAGTTAAATATGGTACAATATAACTCTTGCGACGCTTCACAAGAGTCGGAGAAAACTCTGACTCTGGCTAACAGTTTCATAATGGCCCTAAAGAGTCTTTTATAAAATGGCTCCAACAATTAATGGAAAACTTTGACCATTGTGAGACGCACCTGGAACTAATGGTATTTTTGGGGCATTTTTTTTTTTTTTTTAAGTTTGAATGAAATCATTTTTTTTATATATAAATGTTTGAACCAGAAGTTAATTATATATATTGAAAATGAAATTGAAATAGAGCGATATAGGGATTTGTTTATTTTTTTCTGGTGGTCCAGAAAAAAGTATTTGATTTTGAGCCAGTTAACATCCAGCTCTTGGGCTGCCTGCTTATTTTCAATTTTTTTTTTTGTATATAAGGTTCAGTGTATGAATTAAACTAATAAAAACCAGCAAGCAACTCCGCCAAATCTTTCGGGTTTAGCGCCGCCTAATAATACCAGTAACTGATAATTTTTTAAGAGACTATAGTAGGGATAATAATAAATACAATAATGATATATTACAATAATCTTATCGCAATATAACAATTTTCATTACGAAGACAATAATCAAGAAATATTGTGTACATTGATACACAGAATTGTGCACACAAATACAATTACCTCCACAAATCAGACAATTCCAAATTTACAAATGAATAATAATTCCGTTTTGCAAATCCCGGGTTTGGGATTTATGCCAACTAATTGTTTTAATATTTATGGATCATCTTTGCTCATTAATGACCTGCAGTGTAATTAAATATTAAATAGTCGTAATTAACTACAGTTTGTAAATGTTTTAATAATATACATTAATATATATACATTGTACCATGAGTTATATATATATATATATATATATATATATATATATATATATATATATATATATATATATATCTCTATATCTGTGTGTGTGTGGGTGTGTGTGTGTGGGTGTGTGTGTGTGTGTTTGTGTGTGTGTGTGTGTGTGTGTGTGTGTGTGTGTGTGTGTGTGTGAGAGAGAGTGTGTGTGTGTATGTATATGTGTGTGTGTATGTATGTATATGCGTGTGTGCGTGTATGTGTGTGTGTGTGTGTGTGTGTGTGTGTGTGTGTGTGTGTGTAATCAGGATGAAAGGTTGAACTGATACAGAGATCTTTGACAAGTTTGTCTGTGAGTCCAAGTTACTCAGCACTTTCATGTCCACACGGAATGAGGATACCGAAAGATTCTCTCTCTCTCTCTCTCTCTCTCTCTCTCTCTCTCTCTCTCTCTCTCTCTCTCTCTCTCTCTCTCTCTCTCTCTCTCTCTCTCTCTCTCTGCTAATGAAGGGAGAGAACTTGCCCCAGCGAAAGTGTTATTAATGTTTGTTTCTTTGTGGGCATACTTTCTGTAGATGGAGTGATGGGCGTGTGTGGGCGTGCCTGTGTATAGGAGTGATGGGCGTGCGTGGGCGTGCCTGTGTGCAGTTGCGTGTGGTAAAAACATTGTTAAGGGAAGCAGTGTCATGTCTGACCTTATTGATTAACCTGTTCTACCAAGCTTAATAAATATATATTTTTTATTGATTCATTTAACAAATAATTATAAGTAGTAACAGCTCCAGATGTTATTTAACTTAACATTTTCAACAGTTTCAAAGATTTTTTTTACCTTTGAGCGAAATCTATCATCACAGTGTCCGGGGCCCAAGACTGTTCAACTGCCTCCCAGCATGCATAAGGGGGATTACCAATAGACCCCTGGCTGTCTTCAAGAAGGCATTGAACAGGCACCTAAAGTCAGTACCTGACCAACCGGGCTGTGGTTCGTACGTCAGCTTGCGTGCGGCCAGCAGTAACAGCCTGGTTGGTCAGACCCTGATCCACCATGAGGCCTGCTCTCTGACCGGGCCGCGGGGGCGTTGATCCCCGAAACCCCTCACCAGGTAAACATACACTGAGGTGTGTATGTCTCTGTATATATACACTGAGGTGTGTATGTCTCTCTGTGTGTATACACTGACGTGTGTGTTTCTCTGTGTATATACACTGAGGTCTGTATATCTGTCTGTGTATATACCCTGAGAGTTATTTTTCATCCCTATGTTAGAGATTAACGTATACTTGACATGCATAATATAGGTGACAGGCATTCTAGGTGACAGGCATTCTAGGTGACAGGCATTCTAGGTGACGGGCATTCTAGGTGACAGGCATTCTAGGTGACATGCATTATAGGTGACAGGCATTATAGGTGACAGGCATTCTAGGTGACAAGCATTCTAGGTGACAAGCATTCTAGGTGACAGGCATTATAGGTGACAGGCATTATAGGTGACAGGCATTATAGGTGACAGGTAGTACGGGTGGCAGACAGAATTAATGATCTTCGCATTATCGACTGGCTGGTAATTTCTTTAATAGTCTAACCAGCAATAAAGTCAGTAACTTTGCTGTGAAATTCTGGTTTCCATCTGAAGATTTCTTGGCATCATTTTCTTCCTTTGAGTCGACATAGGGGCCATACATTTTGATCTTTAATTACTCTGAGAATTTCTGGAGAAAGATTTAATTCGCTTCATAAGAACTAACAGACAGGAAGACACTGCTCTCGCTACCCAAGTCTCTATTAAAATTTGGTATTCTCAGTGATGACAGCAAAGGTTACTGAGTAGAAATATTGGCATCAGAATGCTCTTATATGGATTTAGGAAAAGAATGGGATCGCATAGAGAACAAAAGAAGCACAATATCGTGCCAGAGAACCCGCACATAGGTTGAACCTTATGACGATGTTTCGGTCTGATTTGAACCATTGACTAGTCACACTGGGTTCACGTAATATAAATTTTAAAGTTTATCTTATTGGTGGTGGCAAATCATTTTACCCTGTAAGATAGGCTGATGATAATCTTGCAAATTCAGTGTTGCGTATTACGAGGACAGATTTTTCAAGGACACGATTGCGTCAAACAAGCTTCAGGTTTAAGTTTACTGAAGCATAATAATGCTGAATGCTACACACACACAAAAATAATGTGCTAACTGAACAAAGATTTAAGTCTGAATGGAAGATTAAAGGATAAACAATGCGGACCTTAATACTTGTGAATACACGCTACTGTATGTTCCTAGGGAAGGGAAGGGTAGAGGGGGGGTATTGTATTAGTGATACTGGATACCGACAGGTTGATGTATAAGACGCATGTGAAACACTTGGGTGTCTTTATTGCACATGTGTTTTATTCATCAAAGGAATTGCACATCTCCCCTGTAGCAAGGTATTGCAGGAGAGGCGTCATACAACGGGAAAACAAATGTCTTGTAGGAGCTGAGTCTTTATAAATCTTTGTTGTTGGCCAGTTGTGTCCAACGACCTCGTATGAAGGTGTAATTACACACACACACACACACACACACACACACACACACACACACACACACACACACACACACACACACACACACACACACACACACACGGCGATGGGGCCGGATAACGTCTCTTCATGGGTCCTGAGAGAGGGAGCAGAGGCGCTGTGTGTACCACTAACAACAGTCTTCATCACATCTATCAAAACAGGGCGACTACCTGAGGTATGGAAGACAGCAAATGTAGTCCCAATTTTCAAAAAGGAGACAGAAACTAAGTATTAAACTAGAGATCAATGTCACTAACACGTATAGTATGCAAAGTCATGGAGAAGATTATCAGGCGAAGAGTCGTTGGGCACCTAGAAAGAAATGAGCTTATCAACGACAACTAACACGGTTTCAGGGACGGGAAATCATGTGTCACAAACTTACAGGAGTTTTATGACAGGGTGACAGCAGTAAGACAAGAGAGAGAGGGATGGGTAATTGCGTTTTCTTGGACTGTAAGAAGGCGTTTGACACAGTACCACACAAGAGATTAGTGAATAAGCTGGAAGATCAGGCAGGTATAACAAGGAAAGCACTGCAATAGATCAGGGAATACCTGTCGGGAAGACATCAGTGAGTCATGGTACGTGACGAGGTGTCAGAGTGGGCTCCTGTGACGAACGGGGTTCTACAGAGGTCAGTCCTAGGACCGGTGATGTTTCTGGAGTATGTGAACGACATGACCGAAGGAATACACTCAGAAGTGTCTCTGTTTGCAGATGATGTGAAGTTGATGAGAAGAATTCAGTCGGATGAGGACCAGGCAGAACTACAAAGGGATCTGGACCGGCTGCAGGCATGGTCCGGAAACTGGCTCATGGAGTTCAACCCCACCAAGTGGAAGGTCATGAACATTGGGGAAGAGCAAAGAAGACCGCAGACGGAGTACAGTACAGGGGGCCAGACACTATAAACATTACTCAAGGAAAAGGATCTTGGGATGTGTATAACACCGGGCACATCTGAGGTGCACATCGACCATATAACTGCTGCAGCATACGGGCGCCTAGCAAACCTAAGAATAGCATTCCGACATCTCAACAAGGAACCGTTCAGTACCCTGTACACTGTGTACGTTAGACCCATTTTGGAGTATGCAGCACCAGTTTAGAACCCTCACCTAGCCAAGCATGTGAGGAAACTAGAGGAAGTGCAAAGGTTTGCAAAAAGACTGGTCCCGGAGCTAAGGGGAACGTCCGACGAGAAGAGGTTAAGGAAAATCAACCTGACGACACTGGAGGACAGGAGAGATAGGGGGGAATGGTAACGACATACAAAATACTGAGAGGAATTGACAAGGTGGACAAAGACAGGATGTTTCAGAGATGGGACACAGCAACAAGGGGACACAATTGGAAGATGAAGACTCAGATGAATCACAGGGATGTTAGGAAGTATTTCTTCAGCCACAGAGTAGTCAGAAAGTGGAATAGTCTGGGAAGTGATGTAGTGAAGGCAGGATCCATACATAGCTTTAAGAAGAGGTATGATGAAGCTCATGGAGCAGGAAGAGTGACCTAGTAGCTACCAGTGAAGAGGCGGGGCCAGGAGCTGTGACTGGACCCCTGCAACTACAGCTAGGTGAGTACGACTAGGTGAGCGTGCGCGCACACACACACACACACACACACACACACACACACACACACACACACACACACACACACACACACTCTAAATGTAATACAAAGAAATTCCACATAAATTGTCTACCCTCAACCTCGCCTCCTGTTGTTGACCTCTGCGCGGCCCTTGAATTGTTCTCATGGGAGGAAGAGGAGATGCCGAGGAGAAGGGAGGAAGGAAGGAAAGAAATAAAGAGAGGGGTTTAAGAGAGACGAAACACAGAGTCACAGTCACGACACAGGAGTCGCTTAGTAACACTCTCACCCAAGGAAAGTTATTTTATTTGCTAGTGGTGTTGTGTCTTGTTGTCACTGGAGTAAGAGACTGACTCTTTCTCTCTCTCTGTATGTGTCTCTCTTTCTCTGTATGTCTCTCTCTCTCTCTCTCTCTCTCTCTCTCTCTCTCTCTCTCTCTCTCTCTCTCTCTTACACGTACTTATCCAAATAATATAATAAAAATAAATTACAGGATAACTTACCAATAAATACAGAAAATATAAAAGCTACATTGGTTTTGTTACATGTGCAGTAGAGATAAGAGTTGAAGATTGAGACAGTTATGCAACATATGGGAATCTTTATTCAGGAAACGTTTCGCCACACAGTGGCTTCATCAGTCCGGTACAAAGTAGAAAGGCGTAAGGAGAGGAGGAGTTTGAGGTAATCAGTCCCTCAGCCTGGAGTCGATGTGTTCAGTCCATCAATCTTGTAGAATGTACAGCATAGGGCCGTAGACGTGGCTTATATACTGTAGTGAGGTGAGGTGAAGCAGGTGGAGGCGGGGTCATAGTGGTACCATCCACTAGTCGAAGTAGGTCTTCGTCCAAAGGTTGAACAAGTGTTGAAGAATTCTTTGTAACAAGATCCCATGATGCTGCAGTGTCAGACAGTTGTGATGAATGGTTTGAAAAACCGACAAGTTGAAGATTGTTGCATAAGTGTCTCAATCTTCAACTTGTCGGTTTTTTAAACCATTCATCACACAGAGATAAGAGTAATGAGTGCAGGTGGGGTACAGCTGAGAGTACTGAGTACAGGTGGGGTGCAGCTGAGAGTACTGAGTGCAGGTGGGGTGCAGCTGAGAGTACTGAGTACAGGTGGGGTGCAGCTGAGAGTACTGAGTACAGGCGGGGGTGCAGCTGAGAGTACTGAGTACAGGCGGGGGTGCAGCTGAGAGCACTGAGTACAGGTGGGGTGCAGCTGAGAGTACTGAGTACAGGTGGGGGTGCACCTGAGAGTACTGAGTACAGGTGGGGGTGCACCTGAGAGTACTGAGTACAGGTGGGGTGCAGCTGAGAGTACTGAGTACAGGTGGGGGTGCAGCTGAGAGTACTGAGTACAGGTGGGGTGCAGCTGAGAGTACTAAGTACAGGTGGGGGTGCACCTGAGAATACTGAGTACAGGTGGGGTGCAGCTGAGAGTACTGAGTACAGGTGGGGGTGCAGCTGAGAGTACTGAGTACAGGTGGGGTGCAGCTGAGAGTACTGAGTACAGGTGGGGTGCAGCTGAGAGTATTGAGTACAGGTGGGGTGCAGCTGAGAGTACCGAGTACAGGTGGGGTGCAGCTGAGAGTACTAAGTACAGGTGGGGGTGCAGCTGAGAGTACTGAGTACAGGTGGGGGTGCAGCTGAGAGTACTGAGTACAGGTCGGGTGTAGCTGAGAGCACTGAGTATAGGTGGGGTGCAGCTGAGAGCACTGAGTACAGGTGGGGTGCAGCTGAGAGTACTGAGTACAGGTGGGGTGCAGCTGAGAGTACTGAGTACAGGTGGGGTGCAGCTGAGAGTACTGAGTACAGGTGGGGTGCAGCTGAGAGTACTGAGTACAGGTGGGGTGCAGCTGAGAGTACTGAGTACAGGTGGGGTGCAGCTGAGAGTACTGAGTACAGGTGGGGTGCAGCTGAGAGTACTAAGTACAGGTGGGGTGCAACTGAGAGTACTGAGTACAGGTGGGGTGCAGCTGAGAGTACTGAGTACAGGTGGGGGTGCAGCTGAGAGTACTGAGTACAGGTGGGGTGCAGCTGAGAGTACTGAGTACAGGTGGGGTGCAGCTGAGAGTACTAAGTACAGGTGGGGTGCAACTGAGAGTACTGAGTACAGGTGGGGTGCAGCTGAGTGCAGTAGCACATGCAAGACTCCGTAGTTTTTTTCCAAGTGGTAATTTAAGTATACGCGGGTCAGTAGCTGTGCGTCTCAGTTCTCCAGTGGTTGAACTTACGTGCTTTCCCTCAGGAACGAAGTTCAACCACTGGATATCCCAGAGATATTAAGGATATCCACCAGTATCCTGGATGTATTAAGCCAGGTTGACACACCCGGTCATCCGTAGTGGTGGTGGATGTCTGTGTACTCACCCCCCCCACCCCCCACCCCCACACACACGTCGGCCTTAGAGTTGTCAAGAGGGGTAACATGTAGAAAGTGAAGTAGTTGATGTAGGAGCCATTCATAGCTAGTTATGATAAGGCTCTTAGAGCAGGGAGAGAGAGTGGACCTAGTGGCGACTAGCGAAGAGACAGGGCCAGGAGCTAAGACTCTACCCCTGCAACCACAGATGGGCGAGCCTGGTGGTGCTAATTACCTCTCTGTTGAACAGCCTTAAGCGGCGAAGAAGAGGAAGAAGTAGCAGCAGCTTTAAGAAGTTCTCGGTGTAGCTTATGGAAAAACGGTGTCGTGAACCCGCGGAATGAAACTCGGGGGCAGGAGAAGCAACATAAACTTCTGTTAGGGCTCTCTTTTTATTAAACGTTCCACAAAATGCTGAAACAGATTGCCTTTCTATGTTGCAAGAACAACATAGTACAAAAAAGTGAACACGTTGCAATGTACACTATTCTGAGACATTAAATGAGAGTTTGTGAATAAGAAACTTAAACAGCGGGAGGGTTTAACACAGCTGCTGTTTGACCCTTACGGGTTTACCACATCATCCACCACCCTCAGTACTGGCTGTGATGGATGTGTGCTGGCTGTGGTGGATGTGTCTGGCTGTGGTGGATGTGTCTGGCTGTGGTGGATGAGTGCTGGATGTGGTGGATGTGTGCTGGCTGTGGTGGATGAATGTTGGATGTGGTGGATGTGTGCCGGCTGTGGTGGATGTGTGCTGGCTGTGGTGGATGATTGTTGACTGTGATGGATGAGTACTGACTGTGGTAGACGTGTGCTGGCTGTGGTGGATGTGTGCTGACTGTGATGGATGAGTGCTGGCTGTGGTGGATGTGTGCTGGCTGTGGTGGATGTGTGCCGGCTGTGGTGGATGTGTGCTGGCTGTGGTGGATGATTGCTGACTGTGATGGATGAGTACTGACTGTGGTAGATGTGTGCTGGCTGTGGTGGATGTGTGCTGGCTGTGGTGGATGAGTGCTGGCTGTGGTAGATGTGTGCTGGCTGTGGTGGATGTGTGCTGGCTGTGGTGGATGTGTGCTGGCTGTGGTGGATGTGTGCTGGCTGTGGTAGATGTGTGCTGGCTGTGGTGGATGCGTGCTGGCTGTGGTGGATGAGTGCTGACTGTGATGGATGAGTGCTGACTGTGGTAGATGTGTGCTGGCTGTGGTGGATGTGTGCTGGCTGTGGTGGATGTGTGCTGGCTGTGGTGGATGAATTTTGGATGTGGTGGATGTGTGCTGGCTGTGGTGGATGATTGCTGACTGTGATGGATGAGTGCTGACTGTGGTAGATGTGTGCTGGCTGTGGTGGATGTGTGCTGGCTGTGGTGGATGATTGCTGACTGTGATGGATGAGTGCTGACTGTGGTAGATGTGTGCTGGCTGTGGTGGATGTGTGCTGGCTGTGGTGGATGAATTTTGGATGTGGTGGATGTGTGCCGGCTGTGGTGGATGTGTGCTGGCTGTGGTGGATGATTGTTGACTGTGATGGATGAGTACTGACTGTGGTAGACGTGTGCTGGCTGTGGTGGATGTGTGCTGACTGTGATGGATGAGTGCTGGCTGTGGTGGATGTGTGCTGGCTGTGGTGGATGTGTGCCGGCTGTGGTGGATGTGTGCTGGCTGTGGTGGATGATTGCTGACTGTGATGGATGAGTACTGACTGTGGTAGATGTGTGCTGGCTGTGGTGGATGTGTGCTGACTGTGATGGATGAGTGCTGACTGTGGTAGATGTGTGCTGGCTGTGGTGGATGTGTGCTGACTGTGGTGAATGAATGCTGACTGTGGTGAATGAATGCTGGATATAGTGGATGTGTGCTGGCTGTGGTGGATGAGTGCTGACTGTGATGGATGAGTGCTGACTGTGGTAGATGTGTGCTGGCTGTGGTGGATGTGTGCTGACTGTGGTGAATGAATGCTGGATGTGGTGGATGTGTGCTGGCTGTGGTGGATGTGTGCTGACTGTGGTGAATGAATGCTGGATGTGGTGGATGTTTGCTGGCTGTGGTGGATGTGTGCTGGCTGTGATGGATGAGTGCTGATGTGTGGTGGCTGTGGTGGATGTGTGGTGGCTGTGGTGGATGTGTGGTGGCTGTGGCGGATGAATGCTGGCTGTGGTGGGTGTGTGCTGGCTGTGGTGGATGTGTGCTGACTGTGGTGGATGAGTGCTGGCTCTTGTGGATGAGTGCCGGATCAGCCGGGCTGTGGCTCGTACGTTGGACTGCGTGCGGCCAGCAGTAACAGCCTGGTTGATCAGGCCCTGATCCACCGGGAGGCCTGGTCATGGACCGGGCCGCGGGGGCGTTGATCCCCGGAATAACCTCCAGGTAACCAGGTGGTGGATGAGTGGTGCTGGTGGACATACACCTCTCAACACTAAGAACTGAGATACCATCCACTCCAGCCCCACTCATCTCCCCAACCATCTCTACCCTCCCCACCTCCTGTACACTCCCCAATCCTTTCTACCCTCCTCAACCCTCTCTACCTTCCCCAACCCTCACTACCCTCCCCACCTTCTCTACTCCTCCCAGTCCTCTCTATTCTCTGACCCTTCTTCTCGTCCCACTCCTCAAGTCTCCCCTCTCCTCCCCACTCCCTCCCCTCTCCTCCCCACCCCGTCCCTCCCTTCCCTCCTTCCTTCCCCCCGACTCTCCGTCTTACACACAACTTTCCAGCCTCTTCCATAAAATTCAGATGTGTCTGGGTCAGAAATTTGTGCTTCATCCATGAAATTTTGAGAGAGTAAACAGGGCAAGTTTTAAATTCCTCCCACACCATGAAATTGTGGAGTGGCCAGCAGGGTGGTGATGGTGGTGGGGGGGGGGGCTGCGGCTGCATGAGGGGGAGTAATAATGGGACTGATAGGGAAAGCAATAATGGGGACTGCATAGGGCAAGCAATAATGTGGACTGTATGTGGGGAGCAATAATGGGGACTGCATGGGGGGAGAAATAATGGGAACTGTATGTGGGGAGCAATAATGGGGACTGCATGGGGGAGCAATAATGGGGACTGAATGGGGGGAGCAATAATGGGGACTGCATGGGGGAGCAATAATGGGGACTGCATGGGGGAGCAATAATGGGGACTGCATGGGGGAGCAATAATGGGGACTGCATGGGGAGCAATAATGGGGACTGCATGTGGGAACAATAATGGGGACTGCATGTGGGAACAATAATGGGGACTGCATGTGGGAACAATAATGGGGACTGCATTTGGGAACAATAATGGGGACTGCATGGGGGAGCAATAATGGGGACTGCATGGGGGAGCAATAATGGGATCAAGGAAGATCACAGCTTAAAACATCAGATCAACAAGCAGCGCAAAAGCTGTTCTTGAAGGGCTCTTGATCCAAGGATTTAGAGCTACTCTCCACCCCACTGGCCTTGTATGACCCCCCTTCCTACGGGTTTAGCGCTGGGTAGCGTGATGTAATTTAGCAGGTAATTTAAGAGGTAATTTAGGTGGAAATTTAGAAGGTAATTTAACAAGTAATATATAATTTGTAAAGTAATTTAGAAGGTAATTAAGGTAATTTAGAAGGTATTTAAAGTAATTTATGAAGTAATTTAGAAAGCATTTAATAAGGTAATTTATAATTTGTAAGGTATTGTAGAAGGTAATTTAATAGGTAACTTATAATAATTTGCCAGGTAGTTTAGAAGGTAATTAACTAGATAATTTATAATTTGCAAGGTAATTTAAAAGGCAATTAAGAAGGCAATTCATAATTGGTAAGGTAATTTAGTAGGTAATTTATTGTAACGTAATTAAAAGGTTAGTTAAGATAATGTATAATAATTTGTAAGGTTATTTAGAAGATAATTAAAGATATACTGTGAAGTAATTTAAAAGGTAATTAAGGGCAGTTGCGAGGGTAATTTATGTAGTAATTTAAGGGGAAAAAGAGTTGACCCAGCAAGGGACAGTCAATGACTGTCTCACTTGACTCTCAACGTGACACATATGACTGTGTAAGTGATAGGATAGTTAGGTTAGGTTAGGTTAGGTTCGGTTAGGCTCGGTTAGGTTAGGCTCGGTTAGGTTCGGTTAGGTTCGGTTAGGTTAGGTTAGGTTAGGTTAGGTTAGGTTCGGTTAGGTTAGGTTAGGTTAGGCTCGTAGGGAAACAGGACAAGTGTTTCCTGACGCGGGTCTTAGATGATGACCTGCCGTTGGAGTGTTTGGTCATCTGACCGAGGCTTTTTCTTGGCGAGGGAAAATGTGAAATAAACCCTGTGAAGATCAGGGGCGCCGCGGATGCGATGAGAGAACACAGTATCAGCATGCGTGGTCCAAGACTCTTCAACCTACTACCAGTAAATGTCAGAAATATTGCAATCATGACGAGAGTTTTCAAAGAAGGAACTGGCTCTATATATATATATATATATATATATATATATATATATATATATATATATATATATATATATATATATATTTATTTATTTATTTATTTATTTATTTATTTATTTATTAACACACTGGCCGATTCCCACCAAGGCAGGGTGGCCCGAAAAAGAAAAACTTTCACCATCATTCACTTCATCACTGTCTTGCCAGAAGGGTGCTTTACACTACAGTTTTTAAACTGCAACATTAACACCCCTCCTTCAGAGTGCAGGCACTGTACTTCCCATCTCCAGGACTCAAGTCCGGCCTGCCGGTTTCCCTGAACCCCTTCATAAATGTTACTTTGCTCACACTCCAACAGCACGTCAAGTATTAAAAACCATTTGTCTCCATTCACTCCTATCAAACACGCTCACGCATGCCCGCTGGAAGTCCAAGCCCCTCGCACACAAAACCTCCTTTACCCCCTCCCTCCAACCTTTCCTAGGCCGACCCCTACCCCTATATATATATTGATCAATACCATTCGTTCATGGATACAGTAATATATATATGTGTGTGTGTAATGTTATTTAATATTATATATTTCGATTTTCTGGACTTGCTTAAGAATTCTCGTCTTTTACTTCTCTCAAAGCTTTTTTTTTTATAGTGTACAAAATTCATATACTTTACGAAACGAGCGGTAACAACGAAGAATTTTGGTGAAGAATTTTCAAGTGGTTTGTGGGTGAGTTTTGCGGAGAGGAGAGCAGTAGCTGCTGCCTTCACTCTGCAAGTCTGAAGGTAATAGCCCAGAGTCGAGGTGAAGTTGGAAGCCAGAGACACACACAGACACACACACAGACACACACACAGACACACACACACAGACACAGACACACACACACAGACACACACACACAGACACACACACACAGACACACACACACAGACACACACACACAGACACACACACACAGACACACACACACACACAGACACACACACAGACACACACACAGACACACACACAGACACACACACACACAGACACACACACAGACACACACACAGACACACACACACACAGACACACACACACACACACACACACACACACACACACACACACACACACACACACACACACACACACATACACACACACACACACACACACACACAAGATCTTGGGGTGAGTATAACACCGAGCATGTCTCCGGAAGCACACATCAACCAGATAACTGCTGCAGCATATGGGCGCCTGGCAATCCTGAGAACAACGTTCCGATACCTTAGTAAGCAATCATTCAAGACACTGTACACCGTGTACGCCAGGCCCATACTGGAGTATGCAGCACGTGTTTGGAACCCACACTTGAAGCACGTCCAGAAATTAGAGAAAGTGCAAAGGTTTGCGACAAGGTTAATTCCAGAGCTCAGGGGAATGTCCTATGAAAAAAAGGTTCAGGGAAATCGGACTGACGGCACTGGAGGACAGGAGGGTTAGGGGAGACATGATAACGACATACAAAATACTGCGTGGAATAGACAAGGTGGACAGAGACAGGATGTTCCAGAGAGGGGACGCAGAAACAAGGGGTCAAAATTAGGAGTTGAAGACCCAGATGAGTCAAAGGGATGTTAGAAATATTTCTTCAGTCATAGTCAGGAAGTGGAATAGCCTAGCAAGTGAGGTAGTGGAGGCAGGTATGGGGTATGATAAAGCTCGTGGAGCAGGGAGAGAGAGGACTTAGTAGCACTCGGTGAAGAGGCGGGGCTAGGAGCTGAGTCTCGACCCGTGCAACCACAATTAGTTGAGTACACACACACACACATGTTAACTATTGCCTCATCCTGACACCTGTGAGGATACGAAGCAGCCCCATTATTCAGCACCAGTGTTGTTGTCAGTCCCATTATTCAGCACCAGTGTTGTTGTCAGCCCCATTATTCAGCACCAGTGTTGTTGTCACTCCCATTATTCAGCACCAGTGTTGTTGTCAGTCCCATTATTCAGCACCAGTGTTGTTGTCAGTCCCATTATTCAGCACCAGTGTTGTTGTCAGTCCCATTATTCAGCACCAATGTTGTTGTCTGTCCCATTATTCAGCACCAGTATTGTCAGTCCCATTATTCAGCACCAGTGTTGTTGTCAGTCCCATTATTCAGCACCAATGTTGTTGTCAGTCCTATTATTCAGCACCAGTTTTGTTGTCAGTCCCATTATTCAGCACCAATGTTATTATCAGTCCCATTATTCAGCACCAATGTTGCTGTCAGTCCCATTATTCAGCACCAATGTTGTCAGTCCCATTATTCAGCACCAGTGTTGTTGTCATTCCCATTATTCAGCACCAGTGTTGTTGTCAGTCCCATTATTCAGCACCAGTGTTGTTGTCAGTCCCATTATTCAGCACCATTGTTGTTGTCAGTCCCATTATTCAGCACCAGTGTTGTCAGTCCCATTATTCATCACCAGTTTTGTTGTCAGTCCCATTATTCAGTACCAATGTTATTATCAGTCCCATTATTCAGCACCAGTGTTGTTGTCAATCCCATTATTCAGCACCAGTGTTGTTGTCAGTCCCATTATTCAACACAAGGGATGTTGTCAGTCCCATTATTCAACACAAGGGATGTTGTCAGTCCCATTATTCAACACAAGTGATGTCAGTCCCATTATTCAACACAAGTGCTGTTGTCAGTCCCATTATTCAACACCAGTGTTGTTGTCAGTCCCATTATTCAACACAAGTGCTGTTGTCAGTCCCATTATTCAACACAAGTGTTGTTGTCAGTCCCATTATTCAACACAGGTGTTGTTGTCAGTCCCATTATTCAACACAAGTGTTGTTGTCCCATTTTTCAACACCAGTATTGTTGTCAGTCCCATTATTCAACACCAGTGTTGTTGTCAGCCCCATTATTCAACACCAGTATTGTTGTCAGTCCCATTATTCAACACCAGTATTGTTGTCAGTCCCATTATTCAACACCAGTGTTGTTGTCAGTTCCATTATTCAACACCAGTGTTGTTGTCAGTCCCATTATTCAGTCCCATTATTCAACACCCAGTCCCATTATTCAACACCAGTGTTGTTGTGTTACTAGTATCAGTCCCATTATTCAACACCAGTATTGTTGTCAGTCCCATTATTCAACACCAGTGTTGTTGTCAGTCCCATTATTCAACACTAGTATTGTTGTCAGTCCCATTATTCAACACCAGTGTTGTTGTCAGTCCCATTATTCAACACTAGTATTGTTGTCAGTCCCATTATTCAACACCAGTATTGTTGTCAGTCCCATTATTCAACACCAGTGTTGTTGTCAGTCCCATTATTCAACACTAGTATTGTTGTCAGTCCCATTATTCAACACTAGTATTGTTGTCAGTCCCATTATTCAACACCAGTGTTGTTGTCAGTCCCATTATTTAACACTAGTATTGTTGTCAGTCCCATTATTCAACACCAGTGTTGTTGTCAGTCCCATTATTCAACACTAGTATATTTGTCAGTCCCATTATTCAACACCAGTGTTGTTGTCAGTCCCATTATTCAACACTAGTATTGTTGTCAGTCCCATTATTCAACACCAGTGTTGTTGTCAGTCCCATTATTCAACAGTATTGTTGTCAGTCCCATTATTCAGCTCCAGTGTTGTTGTCAGTCCCATTATTCAACACAAGTGTTGTTGTCAGTCCCATTATTCAGCACCAGTGTTGTTGTCAGTCCCATTATTCAACACAAGTGTTGTTGTCAGTCCCATTATTATTGTTGTCAGTCCCATTATTCAACACCAGTGTTGTTGTCAGTCCCATTATTCAACACTAGTATTGTCAGTCCCATTATTCAACACCAGTGTTGTTGTCAGTCCCATTATTCAACACCAGTGTTGTTGTCAGTCCCATTATTCAACACCAGTGTTGTTGAGAGTCCCATTATTCAACACAAGTGTTGTTGTCAGTCCCATTATTCAACACCAGTGTTGTTGTCAGTCCCATTATTCAACACCAGTGTTGTTGTCAGTCCCATTATTCAACACTAGTATTGTTGTCAGTCCCATTATTCAACACCAGTGTTGTTGTCAGTCCCATTATTCAACAGTATTGTTGTCAGTCCCATTATTCAGCACCAGTGTTGTTGTCAGTCCCATTATTCAACACAAGTGTTGTTGTCAGTCCCATTATTCAACACCAGTGTTGTTGTCAGTCCCATTATTCAACACCAGTGTTGTTGTCAGTCCCATTATTCAACACTAGTATTGTTGTCAGTCCCATTATTCAACACCAGTGTTGTTGTCAGTCCCATTATTCAACACCAGTGTTGTTGTCAGTCCCATTATTCAACACTAGTATTGTTGTCAGTCCCATTATTCAACACCAGTGTTGTTGTCAGTCCCATTATTCAACACCAGTGTTGTTGTCAGTCCCATTATTCAACACCAGTGTTGTTGTCAGTCCCATTATTCAACACCAGTGTTGTTGTCAGTCCCATTATTCAACACAAGTGTTGTTGTCAGTCCCATTATTCAACACCAGTGTTGTTGTCAGTCCCATTATTCAACACCAGTGTTGTTGTCAGTCCCATTATTCAACACCAGTGTTGTTGTCAGTCCCATTATTCAACACCAGTGTTGTTGTCAGTCCCATTATTCAACACAAGTCCCATTATTCAACACCATTGTTGTCAGTCCCATTATTCAACACCAGTGTTGTTGTCAGTCCCATTATTCAACACCAGTGTTGTTGTCAGTCCCATTATTCAACACCAGTGTTGTTGTCAGTCCCATTATTCAACACCAGTGTTGTTGTCAGTCCCATTATTCAACACCAGTGTTGTTGTCAGTCCCATTATTCAACACCAGTGTTGTTGTCAGTCCCATTATTCAACACCAGTGTTGTTGTCAGTCCCATTATTCAACACCAGTATTGTTGTCAGTCCCATTATTCAACACCAGTGTTGTTGTCAGTCCCATTATTCAACACCAGTGTTGTTGTCAGTCCCATTATTCAACACCAGTGTTGTTGTCAGTCCCATTATTCAACACCAGTATTGTTGTCAGTCCCATTATTCAACACCAGTGTTGTTGTCAGTCCCATTATTCAACACCAGTGTTGTTGTCAGTCCCATTATTCAACACCAGTCAACACCAGTGTTGTTGTCAGTCCCATTATTCAACACCAGTGTTGTTGTCAGTCCCATTATTCAACACCAGTGTTGTTGTCAGTCCCATTATTCAACACCAGTGTTGTTGTCAGTCCCATTATTCAACACCAGTGTTGTTGTCAGTCCCATTATTCAACACCAGTGTTGTTGTCAGTCCCATTATTCAACACCAGTCCCATTATTCAACACCATTGTTGTCAGTCCCATTATTCAACACCCAGTCAACACCAGTATTGTTGTCAGTCCCATTATTCAACACCAGTGTTGTTGTCAGTCCCATTATTCAACACCAGTATTGTTGTCAGTCCCATTATTCAACACCAGTGTTGTTGTCAGTCCCATTATTCAACACCAGTGTTGTTGTCAGTCCCATTATTCAACACCAGTGTTGTTGTCAGTCCCATTATTCAACACCAGTGTTGTTGTCAGTCCCGTATTAATTACCTCGACAATAGGTAAAATTCTCTCAGCTTGAATTTTAGTGAAATACTGAAAAAAAATAAACCATCAGTTTAGAGAACAAATTAAAACAAATTAAAACTAACTAAAACAAATCCTTGTGTAGCCAACAAACATTAAATTGTTGAAATTAATGTAATTAAGGTAACAGATTTATTTCACAATAAAAACTTCCCAATTTTTAATAAAAACGCCTTGAAATAAAGTAATATAAAAATATATATTAAAGTGGAATGATTTGGTTTAATAATTTATGGATTATAAAGGAAATAAAAACGAAATAAAGGAATGACAACTTTTTTTTTAAATATTTTACTAAGGAATTAAAAAAACTGTAATAAAGATGCAGTAAGCGAATTTAATTTTATTGGTATTGCTGGGTAATAGAGAGACGATTTATTACCTTCACTCTGAGGTCTTATTCAAGGTTTTATTAGGGAGATGAATCTACGTATTTTACTGTAATAAGATACTGGACTACTGGGTCGTGTTTACGTGATAAGTGGATTAACCTGTCAGTGTAAATCCTTATTTTAGGGATTAAAGTGTTTTTTGACGAAATGGGTTTGGAGTCCTTTATGAACCTGGTTGAGTGGAGAGGTTGACAACTTGGTTGAGTGGAGAGGTTGATAACCTGGTTGAGTGGAGAGGTTGACAACCTGGTTGAGTGGAGAGGTTGATAACCTGGTTGAGTGGAGAGGTTGACAACCTGGTTGAGTGGAGAGGTTGACAACCTGGTTGAGTGGAGAGGTTGACAACCTGGTTGAGTGGAGAGGTTGATAACCTGGTTGAGTGGAGAGGTTGATAACCTGGTTGAGTGGAGAGGCTGACAACCTGGTTGAGTGGAGAGGTTGACAACCTGGTTGAGTGGAGAGGCTGACAACCTGGTTGAGTGGAGAGGCTGACAACCTGGTTGAGTGGAGAGGCTGACAACCTGGTTGAGTGGAGAGGCTGACAACCTGGTTGAGTGGAGAGGTTGACAACCTGGTTGAGTGGAGAGGCTGACAACCTGGTTGAGTGGAGAGGCTGACAACCTGGTTGAGTGAAGAGGTTGATAACCTGGTTGAGTGGAGAGGTTGACAACCTGGTTGAGTGGAGAGGCTGACAACCTGGTTGAGTGGAGAGGTTGACAACCTAGTTGTGTGGAGAGGTTGACAACCTGATTGAGTGGAGAGGTTGACAACCTGATTGAGTGGAGAGGTTGACAACCTGGTTGAGTGGAGAGGTTGACAACCTGGTTGAGTGGAGAGGCTGACAACCTGGTTGAGTGGAGAGGCTGACAACCTGGTTGAGTGGAGAGGCTGATAACCTGGTTGAGTGGAGAGGCTGACAACCTCGTTCAGTGGAGAAGTCGTGAACCTGACAAACCAACAAGCTGACACAGTGTGGTTCTTGTCCTGACATCGAGAGGCAGGACTCGATACGGCGCTAGCTGGCTATTGCCCTACAACCCTACAATAACACTAACCGTGCTGAACGGTCGAGTCGCGTTGCATCGCAAGTGTGTCGCCCGAAACACCTAGATGGTGTATAGACGGTCGTCTGTACGCCGAGAGATGTCTCTCAGTGTATATGCAGTGTATGTGTGAATAGATATCTGAGTGTGTATTTACACGTGAGATTACCCTTTCGTCAGTATAGTGGGGAACTGTTGTTATTGGCGGTGTTGAAGATTTCAGTCTTAATAACCCTCGTGGTTGACACTCATTACATTTATCGCCACTCCCACAGCACCACCACGTTCACAGCACCACCACATTCACAGCACCACCACATTCACAGCACCACCACGTTCACAGCACCACCACACTCACAGCACCACCACATTCACAGCACCACCACATTCACAGCACCACCACGCCCACAGCAGCACGCTCCCTTAACTATAAATTATTTTTCTCTAGTCAGAATTATATATATATATATATATATACGTATATATATATATATATATATATATATATATATATATATATATATATATATATATATATATATATATATATATATATATGTGTCGTGCCGAATAGGCAGAACTTGCGATCTTGGCTTAAATAGCAACACTCATCTTGCCATATAGGACAAGTGAAAATTTGTGTATGCAACAATTGCGCCAAAATCATTCTGAACCTAATGAAAAAAATATATTTGATTGTGTTTGTTTAGTACTAAATTATTGTAAACATATTTAAAATATATTTAGTTGGGTTAGGCTAAAATAAATTGCTCTTGTTATAATAAGGTTAGGTAAGTTTTCTAAGATTCTTTTGGTGCAAAATTTAAATTTTTTACATAACATTAATGAAAAAAATGTATCTTTAAACGTATAAGAGAAAATTTCAGAAAGGTCTTAATTTTAAATGAGTTCTTGCTAATTGACCAGTTTTACATATTCGGCACGACATATATATATATATATATATATATATATATATATATATATATATATATATATATATATATATATATATATATATATATATATATATATATATATATATATATATATATATATATATTTCTCATGTGCGTCTGAAAAATACTGTATTTTAAGTTACTTTTCTGGAAGTAGAAGCCAATGTGAATGAGACACAGTCAGACTCGGTATTATCTTCCTGCCCGTGCAAGTGACACCTTCCTTGACGCTACACTGACATCATCATCACCAGGAAGGAGGAAGAGAGAGAGGGAGGGAGGGAGAGAGAGAGAGAGAGAGAGAGAGAGAGAGAGAGAGAGAGAGAGGAGGATTGGGAGGGAGGGGTGGATGGGGATCAAACCTCAGTAATAGATAATTGGGAAGGTTGATGCCACAGTACTCTTTGATTCCCCTATATCCTCCTCCCCCCCCCCCCTCCTTCCTACTCCTTGTTCCCAGCGACACTTGTGTCATCTGACTCATCTCCCAGGAAACGCATCTTCTCTCCTCCCCCCCCCTTCCTACCACCTCAACACCCCCTCCAATATCCGCGAATGAGTAAGGGAAAACAGACCCGAGAAAACAAGGTCGGCATCCCGAATTCTGCAGTAAGGTGGCAGACTCTTCTCTGTTCGGTGTTAGTTACCGTTCTCCTGTTATTGTACTTCCTGGTCTTAACTGGATGGTCTCAAGACCTGATAGCTTCTCCTGTGTCTTCAGGCACTCCAAGTCTCCCAAATTTTTTTTTCTCCTTTTTGCATTTTGCAGACAAGAGCTTCCTGTTTTTTCTTCCTTTCAATTTTTCTTTTTGTGTTGCATTCTCGTCTCTCAGTATTCTTGACGGGTAAAATGTGTTCCTTCTAAAGAGCTGTTTGCTCAAGTGAGAGTTTTTCTTCCCTCCTCACTGGCTCTTGTACTTACATTATGGTTCCTCCTCTTCCTCTTCTTCTTCCTCCTGATCATCATCACCCTTTCCACCGCCTCCTCCTCCTCCTTTTCCATTCTACGTTTTATAGAGGCTGATTTTACTAATGCCGTTACGTTAGGTTTGGCATCGTCAGGTTAGTTTAGATTAGAATGGATTAGGTTAGGTTAAATAAGGTTAGGTTAAGTTGGATTAGGTTAGGTTATATTAAGTTAGGTTAGATTAGGTTAAGTAAGGTTGCATTAGATGATTTTAGATTACGTTAGGTTAGGTTAAGGAAGATTCTTCAGGAGATATATCAAGTGTTGCCTGGCCTGGGTCACAGTGGTAGGACGGCCAGTGTTGCCTGGCCTGGGTCACAGTGGTAGGACGGCCAGTGTTGCCTGGCCTGGGTCACAGTGGTAGGAGGACCAGTGTTGCCTGGCCTAGGTCACAGTGGTAGGAGGTCTCACCTGCTGAAAGTGTTGTTTGTATTGCCTCGGACTGTCACTGTCTTACCCATCCACCTTATGTTGCTCTGATGTTGAAGTTGGTGCTGTTGAGGCTGATGTTGCAGCTCCTGATGCTGCTGATATTGCTTGTGTTGTTGTTGCTGCTGGTTCTGACACTGATGTTTTTGCTGTTCTTGAGGCTGTTGTTTGATTTTACTGAAGCCAAAGCTTCAGGATGTTATAATGATTGAACGTGTCCTTTGCTGTTTTTTTTCCTGTTGCTGCTGTTGGTGTTGCTGTATGCTCTGTTGCTGCTCTCACTGTTAGTGGTGTTGCTGTTAGTAGTTGTTGGTGCTGCTACCCGTTATTCGTACTACTCAATCCCGCCCGAGGACTGTCGAGTTCGTGAGTCCTGTTGCCTGTGCTGCTGTTGCAGGTTTTGCTGCCTGTCCTGTTATTACTGATGTAACTGTTGGTGTTGCTATTTCCTCCCGCCGTTGAGGACAACACTTCAGACAACATACACCGCATGCGTCCTGCAAACAACAACAGCTTCCATTCTGCTGACTGAAGGGTCATCTCGCCCTCCCTCTCCGCTACTATCTGCTCCTGGCGACTCTGCGTGACCCCTACGGGTTTAGAGTTTTTCAAATATTATTGTCAGAGTATGGTAAAGTCTTCTGCACTGCTTATGAGGTTATGATATACGGAGCTCTCTTGCCCCCCCTCTCTCCATCTCTCTCTCCATCTCTCTCTCTCTCTCTCCCTCTCTCTCTCTCTCTCTCTCTCTCTCTCTCTCTCTGCCAATTTGTTGATGGCAGTCTTCAACAACTTTTTTCATTCTGCTCACTAGCGCTACATCAAAGCACACACGAGAGCACAGCTTCTTGATTCTCATCTCTAGACTGATACTTGAGACGTGTGTGTGTGTGTGTGTGTGTGTGTGTGTGTGTTTGTGTGCGTGTCTGTGTGTGTGTGTGTCTGCGTGTGTGTGTGTGTGTGTGTGTGTGTGTGTGTGTGTGTGTGCATACACGTTCAGCATTCTCTGCACTCTGGCTTGAGTGGTATAAGAATGGTCATACCACTGAAGCTACATATTCTGTGAGACGAGAAAGCGAAGTCATAGTTCTTTGAGAAATCACGAAAGAGCTTGGAATTTCACTATTTTTTCACACTGGTTGTTCTGCATATTGCGATATCACCTGTTTACTGTGATCTTACTGTGTGTATATATATATATATATATATATATATATATATATATATATATATATATATATATATATATATATATATATATATATATATATATATATATATATATATATATAATCTACTTACCCCTCCCCCTCTCCCTTCCCCCTCTCCCCCTCCCCCCCCCCTTCCCCCTCCCCCTCCCCCTCCTACTAGTGGTGGTAGCCTCATTCAGGCAACCTGGGTGTGAGATTTTTGGGTGTATAAAGCAGCTTTTACTCTGCAGCAGTCATCTGCATATGTGGGAAAGTCTGCTTCTTAATGTACTTGTGATATAAAGTACATTTGGGGCTGCTTTATGGCCCGTTCCCGCCTGCTCGGGGCCGTTTTGCCGGCTGGGCCTTTCATGGTAGAGCCGCAGCCGGACCGAGTTATGTTGCCGGGTATAACAGGCGAGCAGTTTACCATGGTGCGAGTATGCTGCCAGCACGCCTGTTGTATGTCTTGTGGGGGTGGCCGGGCGAGTGATGGGGGAGAATGGTGGGAGTGACTGGGCGAGTGATGGGGGAGAGTGGTGGAGGTGACTGGGCGAGTGATGGGGGAGAGTGGTGGAGGTGACTGGGCGAGTGATGGGGGAGAGTGGTGGAGGTGACTGGGCGAGTGATGGGGGAGATTGGTGGAGGTGACTGGGCGAGTTATGTGGGAGAGTGGTGGGGGTGACTGGGCGAGTGATGTGGGAGAGTGGTGGGGGTGGTGATGGTGTGCGGGAAATGGTTGCTATGGTGGTAGTGATGCTGTTGTTCACCCATCCAGTCACTAACCCAACCACTCACTCACTAACCCACTCACCCACTAAGTCACCTTGCCACTCACTCACCAACTCCAATCACTCGTCCACTTACTCATCTACTAATCCACCCAAAATATAGTTTTAAACTCACATCACAACCTCCTCCTCCTCCTCCTCCTCCTCTCCCTCCAGTCTCACAACTCACAGCTGATGTGCACATCACACATCACTATATATAATTCATACAACATCAACATATTTCAGCAAGGTCATAATTTATTGGATTCAAATTAGAGTATTTATGGTTAAAAGCGAATTTGCTGAACACAACCTCAAGACTCCTTGTGTCTTGCTGTCCCAGGTGTGACAGTCACTTGTGTCTTGCTGCCCCAGGTCTGACAGTCACTTGTGTCTTGCTGTCCCAGGTGTGACAGTCACTTGCGTCTTGCTGCCCCAGGTGTGACAGTCACTTGTGTCTTGCTGTCCCAGGTGTGACAGTCACTTGTGTCTTGCTGTCCCAGGTGTGACAGTCACTTGTGTCTTGCTGTCCCAGGTGTGACAGTCACTTGTGTCTTGCTGTCCCAGGTGTGACAGTCACTTGTGTCTTGCTGTCCCAGGTGTGACAGTCACTTGTGTCTTGCTGTCCCAGGTGTGACAGTCACTTGTGTCTTGCTGTCCCAGGTGTGACAGTCACTTGTGTCTTGCTGTCCCAGGTGTGACAGTCACTTGTGTCTTGCTGTCCCAGGTCTGACAGTCACTTGTGTCTTGCTGTCCCAGGTCTGACAGTCACTTGTGTCTTGCTGCCCCAGATCTAACAGTCACTTGCGTCTTGCTGCCCCAGGTCTGACAGTCACTTGTGTCTTGCTGCCCCAGGTCTAACAGTCACTTGTGTCTTGTTGCCCCAGGTCTGACAGTCACTTGTGTCTTGCTGTCCCAGGTCTGACAGTCACTTGTGTCTTGCTGTCCCAGGTCTGACAATCACTTGTGTCTTGCTGTCCCAGGTCTGACAGTCACTTGCGTCTTGCTGCCCCAAGTCTGACAGTCACTTGCGTCTTGCTGTCCCAGGTCTGACAGTCACTTGTGTCTTGCTGCCCCGAGTCTGACAGTGACTTGCGTCTTGCTGCCCCAAGTCTGACAGTCACTTGCGTCTTGCTGCCCCAAGTCTGACAGTCACTTGCGTCTTGCTGCCCCAGGTCTGACAGTCACTTGTGTCTTGCTGCCCCAGGTCTAACAGTTACTTGGTGGTGAGTATCAAGTGGAGGGTGTTTCTCCATTTGATAATTTTCACTGCTGTTTCACTACAGATGCCTAAAACTGAAATTACCATACAAGAGGTGGTTTGTGGCCGGGTGTGAAAGATTTTCAAGAGAATGTGCTATTCTTGCATTCTGTTCTCGTCAGTTCGTCTGGAACTGCTAGGAAGTTGCTTCTAGTGTTATATACACACATACAATAATTAGATTATGATTTTAAGGATTTTTACCGCCAGCGGTTCCACTGCGTCATGTGTGATGTTAATACAGTAACTCAGTGGAAATAAGCGACTCCTTGTGGACACTGAATAGACTGTCCCCACGTATCTATGCATCACTGTTGAAGAATTATGTTGTATTGGCGTTTGAAAGTAGCAAACAGTGATACACAAATAACCCGCTAAAAAAACGGTATTTTGTTATTGTCTGGTTTAAGATTTGTATCGTTTATTATTTTTAAATATATATTATATATTGGATTATTTTTATCAATATCTGTGGTTCTGACGAGACAGCCACTGGTTCTGTTGTCAATTCAGAATCATGCCAACCAGGTAATGGAATCTTCTTGCCATTCCTTAACATTGTTTCTTATTTTCCTGGTACTATAACACTCTGTATTTACTCAGACGGCTGGCACCACCTGCTTCCTTACATGTGGTATGTGGGACACTTTGTGTTATAACATTATTTCTTATGGATCAATGCATAACACATTTTAGGGGAAAAAAAAAAAAAACACAGAACGGGTGGCGCTTCAACCCAGGTCAAGTGAGTTCTACAACTCACAAGCCAGTGTGCTAACTACTCGGCCAGTTGGTTGTAATAACATTCATTTATCTAAGTATATTTATATACACCATAGGGACACTAGCATGGGCCACCACACTGACCATAAATGTAGGTTTTTATAGACGAATCCAACACCAGAGTGGCTGTGGCTCGCTTAAGCTTAAGTCCCTTCAGAAAACCTGCATTTGTGGTCACAGTAGTGGCCCATGATAACTTCCCTATGGTGTATAAAAATATAACTAGTAGGATGAATCTTATTAGAGGCCGTTGGCTCAGTGGTTAGCTCGCCGTCCTGGAGTTTCAGCACTCACCTGGGTTCAGGCCTCACCCCTTCCCTGGTTTGTTTGTAATCGCGTTATTACGATTTCGTGACTCATTAGGGTGCAAATGTATGAAACAGTCAGAACGACAAAAGCGACCATTTTATTTTTTTTGGGGGGGGGACGGGAGGATGCATGTCCCATTCTTTTTTCCCTAATATATCCTATTTGCATACACTCCAAACATAGATATGCACATTTCGATTTCCCGTTGGCTGTGAGTTGTGTGGTATTTATTGCCAAATGATTCAGTTTCTGAAGATGTACTCGAGCTGGTTATATATCTTTATTTACTACAAGTACATATACAAGGTATACAGTCCTAGCTGACATCAGTGACATACTACTGTATATAAAGCCCTTGTTTATGCTGAACATTTCGGTCAAAATAGGTCAGTTTTGTCCCAGGATGCGACCCACACCAGTCGACTAACACCCAGGTACCCATTTTACTGATGGGTGAACATAGACAACAGGTGTAAAGAAACAGCCCAATGTTTCTACCCTGGCTGGGAATCGAACCCGGACTCTCGCCGTGTGAAACGAGAGCTTTAGACACCAGACCACCAAGTGTTTACCTGGAGAGAGTTTCGGGGGTCAGTGTGTTCATTGTTCTCGTGTATTTTTTATACAATTTAGTTCTTCCGTTGTATCAACAGTTGCATCAGACTTTAGTGCTGAACTCTGGCATTTTTTTATTTATCAGTCTTGTGTATATCTCTCATACTTGCTATTCTGTGAGAAATACCTTTACGACGTCTTCACAATTCCTGTTTTTGTGTCAGTCATGCACAATCTTTGCTAGTTCAGGGAAGCCAATTAAGAACGTCTCTCTACATATTGCAGACTTGTCTCCCTGACACGACCCGATACCTGCAGTGTATCAGTGTGATTCATCAGACGTGTTACACGCTGGTCACACCTGCTAGGAGGCGCCCGGTGTGTTGAAAATAATCTGCAATTATTGTCCATTTCAACAAGAATTCAATATTTACGGTGTCTAGTAGTCGATGGTTTCAAGTGCCTCTCTCTACTACACCTGTGGTTGGTCAATGAGACGATGGCACAATGTTATACTTATTGATGCTTGTATAGGACATGATCTGTTGTATAGTTACTGTAACTAAACAATTAGCACCCCTGCTCCTCCTGTTGTGCCACTATGTTGTACTCTCCTCCTCCTGCTAGTAGCGCGTGGGTGTGGGAGTGGGTTTATGGTATACAAATAATGCATTGGTTTTTGAGGTGAGAGACGGAAGTAATTTCCCTCTGGACCCACGTGAAGAGACTCCGAGAGAGGCAGTGTCGGTGTTTTTATCTATCTGATAGACGTTACTGGGGAGGGAAGGTGGGGGATGGGAGGCTGAGGGATGGGAGGCCGTGGGATAGGAGGCCGTGGAATAGAAGACTGGGAGATGGGAGGCTGGAGGATGGGAGATGGGAGGTTGTGGAGTGGTGAGGGAAAAATGTGGAGGGGTGAGGGGAGGCGGGGGATGAAATTCCTTGTGAATAACAAAAAAAATAAAGGATTTCCTTAGCCAAGCATCACGAAACTCTCCCTCTTCACCCTCTTCCACCCTTACCCACCTTCTTCACGTTCACCCACCCTCTTCACTCTTATCCACCATCACCCACCATCACCCTCTCTCTTCATCCTCACTCACCCTTACCCCACCCTTTTGATTTTCACCCACCCTCTTCACCCTCACCCACCCTTACCCACCCTCTCATACCTTCTTCACTTTTACCCACCCTTACCCACCCTCACCCACCTTCATCTTCATCCACCCTTATCTACCTTCACCCACCCTCTTCACTCTCACCCACTCACACCCGCCCTCTTCACTCTCGCCCACTCTCACCCACCCTCTTCACCCTTACCCACCCTCACCTACCCTCTTCGCCCTTACCCACCCTCACCCACCAACACCCATCCTCTTCACTATCACCTACCCTCTTCACCCTCACTCCCATAACCTTCACCACCTTTTCTCCCCAGCCCTCACCGTATCGTATCATCTTCCAAGACCTTTCTTCACCTCTCACCCCATCACCCCTCCCTCATTCTCACCCTCACCCCATCACTTTCCCTCACACCCACCATCACATCCCCTAACACCCACCTCTCACCCCATCACCTTCCCTCACCCCCACCCTTAACCCCATCACCTTCCCTCATCCCCACCCCTCACCCCATCACCTTCCCCACTCCTCACCCCATCACCCCTCATCCCTTCACCTTCCCCCTCCCCATCCATCACCTCTCCTCACACCCATCCATCACCTCATCACCCCCATCCACCCCCACACCCCTACCCATCACCCCATCACCTTTCCTCGCGCTCACCATCACCCACGTCGCCCGAACTCAAAAAAAAGGCGTACAGAGATTTATACAAGATGGACAAGCAAAAATTTTTACATACACAGGACAAAAAGAATTCTCTTCAGAGGCGGCTCCCTGAAAACCTTGCCAGACTAAAGGAATGAAGATTTGCATAAGATAGACAGACAGCAGAAATTCTCACAGAGAAAAGAACGAGAATAATTTCCCCACGAGAAGGAGGAGAGAGAGAGAGACGTGTTCTTGATTCACGTGAGAAGAACTTTCCCAGGACGAAGAACATGAGACATGTTCTGGATGTATGGGGCCATCACCAAGAGTCTGACTGGTCAGAGGAAGGTCCATGCCCTGAATGACCTGTTCCGTGCACTGAGCACGGAACGAGTGTACTGCATGGCGCATATCGTGCATTTTAAAAGAATAATACACAATACCGCGCCTGGAACAATACACAACCCTCACATGGAGAGACAGGTTTATGACAAGGTTTTGGTCCGACTTGGACCGAGTCAGAGCGGAACGTCATCATAAGCTCTCCTATGTTCCAGTTATTTGTGTGTCATATATTATTCATTACAAATAAAATGGGAGGATTGTACGATCACGTTTGACAGTTGAACAGCGACCAGAGCCATCCAGTGTTGTTGTTCTGCCTTAGATGGTACAGTGGCCACCAGGTGCGGTGGCCACCAGGTACGGTGGTGCATTCTCACCTCTCAGAGGCCAGTTAATGGAATTGTTTGATTATATTGCTCGGGGTATTGTTAACAAGCAGTTGAGACTGACTCAGGCTGTCAGATGGTGCTCTCTTGCCCTTCATTCTTTATGATAGAGTACTGACTGTTTATTGAGTATTCATTGTTTATTGTTGAGAGTATTCACTGTTTATTGTTGAGAGTATTCACTGTTTATTGTTGAGAGTATTCATTGTTTATTGTTGAGAGTATTCACTGTTTATTGTTGAGAGTATTCACTGTTTATTGTTGAGAGTATTCATTGTTTATTGTTGAGAGTATTCACTGTTTATTGTTGAGAGTATTCACTGTTTATTGTTGAGAGTATTCACTGTTTATTGTTGAGAGTATTCACTGTTTATTGTTGAGAGTATTCACTGTTTATTGTTGAGAGTATTCATTGTTTATTGTTGAGAGTATTCATTGTTTATTGTTGAGAGTATTCACTGTTATTGTTGAGAGTATTCACTGTTTATTGTTGAGAGTATTCATTGTTTATTGTTGAGAGTATTCACTGTTTATTGTTGAGAGTATTCACTGTTTATTGTTGAGAGTATTCACTGTTTATTGTTGAGAGTATTCACTGTTTATTGTTGAGAGTATTCATTGTTTATTGTTGAGAGTATTCACTGTTTATTGTTGAGAGTATTCACTGTTTATTGTTGAGAGTATTCACTGTTTATTGTTGAGAGTATTCATTGTTTATTGTTGAGAGTATTCATTGTTTATTGTTGAGAGTATTCACTGTTTATTGTTGAGAGTATTCACTGTTTATTGTTGAGAGTATTCACTGTTTATTGTTGAGAGTATTCACTGTTCTACACTTTTGTACCTTCACTGTTCACTGACCAGATCAGCTCGTGTTGACAGTGACTGTACACTTTACATTTAGTGTACACAGCGTCTGGTGAAATAAGGTTTAGAATCACCATCAAATAGTGTGTCCAGTTCACCCTCGTTGACTGGTGTTGTAACTGTTGCTCGTCATGGCTTACAGCACAATGCTCTGTTTGCCACACGATTATTGCAGCTCGTACAGTAACCCACACGCATTTGGTTCTTGCTGAAATTCAGTCTCCGGATACATGGATGAAAAGTTTTACAGGTGGATGGGTCAGATCAGTATGGAAAGTTGATGTGCTGGAGCCGACTGTGCAGAACTTGTAACTGGTGCTGAAGTGAGTAAAGATAGACAGAGAAAGAAATAGACATAGAGACAGACATAGAGAAAAGCGGAGAGAGACTCGCAGACAAACTGGCCTCTCTGTTTCGGTCTCCATAATGCCCATCGCTCTCTCTCTCTCTCTCTCTCTCTCTCTCTCTCTCTCTCTCTCTCTCTCTCTCTCTCTCTCTCTCTCGCTCGCAATCTCGCTCTTTCTATCGCTCTTTCTCTCGCTCTCTCTCTCTGTTTATGTATACATGTTTGTCTCTTAGATTTGCTCTTTTCGCCAGCTACGGAAATATTCCGATTTCATTTTTAAAGTGGCTAAAATGTTTTTTCCCGCCGGATCTGTAATTTTTGTAACTGGCATAAAATATTTTGTTTATGTAAAATAAATAGAAATACCCTTTTGTGCTTTGTTTTACCACAGACACAGTTTATTTATTATGTATTTTAAAACGCTAAATTTAGCCTGCTTATATATATATATATATATATATATATATATATATATATATATATATTATATATATATATAAATATATATATATATATATAATTATATATATATATATAAATATATATATATATATATATATATATATATATATATATATATATATATATATATGTATAATATATACACATATATATATATATATATATATATATATATATATATATATATATATATATATATATATATATATATATATATATATATATATATATATATATATATATATATATATATATATATTATATATATATATATATATATATATATATATATATATATATATATATATATATATATATATATATATATATATATATATATATATATATATATATATATATATATATATATATATATATATATATATATATATATATATATATATATATATATATATATATATATATATATATATATTATATATATATATATATATGTATATATATATATATATATATATATATATATATATATATATATATATGTATATATATATATATATATATATATATATTATATATATATATATATATATATATATATATATATATATATATATATATATATATATAATGTATGTGGCATACAAAGAGTACGTAACCTTTATTCGGCGCATGTACACACCCTCATTTACAGGCTATCTCCCCCAACCAGCGAACCAGGGAACTAAGGGGTGGCGATGGGGCCCCGTCGTTCAACCAGTAACCAGGTTCCAGCCAATGAAAAGATGGTTTTGACAATCGCAGAGGTTATGTGGGCACCACTCTCCTGTCTGCCCTTGTCATTCCCATTCTAGAGCTGGTTGAAGCACAGTCTGCTCTCTAGTGGCTACTATTCTGCCTTGCTTACCGTGGAGTGAATTAATACCTATTGTTGTACATAGTGTATTTAGTGTACATACTTCTGTTCTAAACTGGTGAGGGATAATATAAGTTAAAAGTTTTCTGCTGTGTTTATTTTGCTCCCTTTACACCCAGGATAACAGGCCTTTGGGACTCCTGGGTTGTAATATGGGGGCCTGTCCGGGAGCTGGAGCTGCACTTAGAGAACGGGTTGAACCTAGGGTGAAGCTGGAAGCAGAAACATTGTGTAGCTTGCTGTCTGGCATTGCGTTAGCTTTGCCAACGCTTTACAAACTTTGCGTGTCAATTGCTTTGCTATGGTCAGCCTTGCTATTGTATGATCGTTCAACACCTAGCTACTAGCTTGTTCGATGTGAAGATTTTGCAGTCAGATTTGCTATTGCGTATCCACCTTGTAAGCGTATGCGTATTCTGCAATCGTACTGTGCATAGCTAAGCGTGTTCTGCAAATATCGTGTTACGTTGGGGTATTCTGCAATCGTACTGTGCATAGCAAATAACTTGTACATTGGGGTATGCACCCTAGACGAGTCAGACGTCTGGTGTCGGCATACACTTTAACTTACCTAAATTGTCCCTACAGCGTTATTGGCAAATTGCTCGTTCCATTGGCATTGATTACGAACGCACTCTCACAGCTACGCAACTGCGTTCAGTGATCACTGACAAACTTCGGGAAGAGGAGATGGCAAATCAGACTCCTCCCTCTACGGGAGCCAGGAATAAAACTCAGATGTTTTCGCAGGAGGAAGATACATCAATGAAGCAAAATCGTCAGTCTAGTGCAGCAGGGTTGTCTCAAGATGAATCAGCGTCATTGGCACTTGAGCTGGCAAAAATCAATCTTGAACAGACTAGGGAGCAGAGGGCATTTGCCAAGGATGAGTTTGATAGGGAAAAAGAAAGAAGGCAGTTTTCGCAACTTGTAAATGACTTCAGTTTACAGAAAGCAGTACAGCTTGCTCCCCACTTTAATGAGGCCGAACCAGAACAATTTTTCGAAGGTTTCGAAAATCAGGCTCGAGCCTTGAGGTGGCCGGAACAGCATTGGGCATCGTTGGTTCACACAGCATTGTTTGGTAAGGCACATGAATTTACGTCAGTGTTAAATGACACAAAATTTTCCGATTATAAAGTGAAGACCACAGTTTTGAGAGCATATACTTGTATCCCAGCTAAGTAAAGGATAAAAATCAAGTTAGGCAGACGACAGCTTGGTCAATCCCTGGTTGATTTTGTGCGACAGCAGACTAAAGCTTTTACCAGCTGGTATAAAGCAAGAGGTGTTGCTACTGTAGTGCACCTACCTGCACTACTGTAGTGCACCTAGCTGCACTACTGTAGTGCACGCAGCTGCACTACTGTAGTGCACGCAGCTGCACTACTGTAGTGCACGCAGCTGCACTACTGTAGTGCACGCAGCTGCACTGCTGTAGTGCACGCAGCTGCACTGCTGTAGTGCACCTAGCTGCACTGCTGTGGTGCACGCAGCTGCACTGCTGTAGTGCGCCTAGCTGCACTACTGTAGTGCACCTACCTGCACTACTGTAGTGCACGCAGCTGCACTGCTGTAGTGCACGCAGCTGCACTGCTGTAGTGCACGCAGCTGCACTGCTGTAGTGCACGCAGCTGCACTACTGTAGTGCACGCAGCTGCACTGCTGTAGTGCACCTAGCTGCAGTACTGTAGTGCACGCAGCTGCACTATTGTAGTGCTCGTAGCTGTACGACTGTAGTGCACATAGATGCACTACTGTAGTGCACGCAGCTGCACTGCTGTTGTGCACGCAGCTGCACTACTGTTGCGCACCTAGTTGCACTACTGTAGTGCACCTTCTTGCACTACTGTAGTGCACGCAGGTGCACTACTGTAGTGCACGCAGTTGCACTTCTGTAGTGCACGCAGCTGCACTGCTGTAGTGCACCTAGCTGCAGTACTGTAGTGCACGCAGCTGCACTACTGTAGCACACCTACCTGCACTACTGTAGTGCACGCAGCTGCACTACTGTAGTGCACGCAGCTGCACTGCTGTAGTGCACCTAGCTGCAGTACTGTAGTGCACGCAGCTGCACTACTGTAGTGCACGTAGCTGCACTGCTGTAGTGCACGCAGCTGCAGTACTGTAGTGCACCTAGCTGCAGTGCTGTAGTGCACCTAGCTGCAGTGCTGTAGTGTACCTAGCTGCAGTACTGTAGTGCACGCAGCTGCACTACTGTAGTGCACGCAGTTGCATTACTGTAGTGCACGCAGCTGCACTGCTGTAGTGCACCTAGCTGCAGTACTGTAGTGCACGCAGCTGCACTACTGTAGTGCACGCAGCTGCACTGCTGTAGTGCACCTACCTGCACTACTGCACCTTTCAAGGCAGGTGAAATTGCCGACCTAGAAAATGTACAGAGAACTTTCACGGCGCGCATAACGGAGATAAAACACCTCAATTACTGGGAGCGCTTGAGGTTTCTAAACCTGTATTCCCTGGAACGCAGGAGGGAGAGATACATGATTATATACACCTGGAAAATCCTAGAGGGACTAGTACCGAACTTGCACACGAAAATCACTCACTACGAAAGCAAAAGACTTGGCAGACGATGCACCATCCCCCCAATGAAAAGCAGGGGTGTCACTAGCACGTTAAGAGACCATACAATAAGTGTCAGGGGCCCGAGACTGTTCAACTGCCTCCCAGCACACATAAGGGGGATTACCAACAGACCCCTGGCAGTCTTCAAGCTGGCACTGGACAAGCACCTAAAGTCAGTTCCTGATCAGCCGGGCTGTGGCTCGTACGTTGGTTTGCGTGCAGCCAGCAGCAACAGCCTGGTTGATCAGAGGCTGATCCACCAGGAGGCCTGGTCACAGACCGGGCCGCGGGGGCGTTGACCCCCGAAACTCTCTCCAGGTAAACTCCAGGTAAACTGTAGTGCACGCAGCTGCACTACTGTAGTGCACGCAGCTGCACTGCTGTAGTGCACCTAGCTGCAGTACTGTAGTGCACGCAGCTGCACTACTGTAGTGCACGCAGCTGCACTACTGTAGTGCACGCAGCTGCACTACTGTAGTGCACGCAGCTGCACTACTGTAGTGCACCTAGCTGCACTACTGTAGTGCACCTAGATGCGCTACTGTAGTGCGCCTAGCTGCACTACTGTAGTGCACGCAGCTTCAGTACTGTAGTGCACCTAGCTGCACTACTGTAGTGCAAATACCTGCACTACTGTAGTGCACGCAGCTGCACTAATGTAGTGCACGCAGCTGCACTATGTAGTGCACGCAGCTGCACTACTGTAGTTCACGCAGCTGCTCTACTGTAGTGCACGCAGCTGCACTACTTTATTGCACGCAGCTGCACTACTGTAGTGCACGCAGCTGCACTACTGTAGTGCACGCAGCTGCACTACTGTAGTGCACGCAGCTGCACTACTGTAGTGCACCTGCCTGCACTACTGTAGTGCACGTATCTGCACTACTGTAGTGCACCTACCTGCACTGATGTAGTGCACGCAGCTGCACTACTGTAGAGCACGTAGCTGCACTACTGTAGTGCACGCAGCTGCACTACTCTAGTGCACGTAGCTGCACTACTGTAGTGCACCTACCTGCATTACTGTAGTGCACCTACCTGCACTACTGTAGTGCACGCAACTGCACTACAGTAGTGCAGCTGCATGCACTACAGAACTGCAGCTGCGTGCACTACAGTAGTGCAGCTGCGTGCACTACAGTACTGCAGCTGCGTGCACTACAGTAGTGCAGCTAGGTGCACTACAGTAGTGCAGCTACGTGCACTAGAGTAGTGCATCTAGGTGCACTACAGTAGTGCAGCTGCGTGCACTGCAGTAGTGCAGCTGCGTGCACTGCAGTAGTGCAGCTGCGTGCGCTACAGTAGTGCAGCTACGTGCACTACAGTAGTGCAGCTACGTGCACTAGAGTAGTGCATCTAGGTGCACTACAGTAGTGCAGCTGCGTGCACTGCAGTAGTGCAGCTGCGTGCACTGCAGTAGTGCAGCTGCGTGCGCTACAGTAGTGCAGCTGCGTGCGCTACAGTAGTGCAGCTGCGTGCACTACAGTAATGCAGCTGCGTGCACTACAGTAATGCAGCTGCGTGCACTACTGTAGTGCACGCAGCTGCACTACTGTAGTGCACGCAGCTGCACTACTGTAGTGCACGCAGCTGCACTACTGTAGTGCACGCAGCTGCCCTACTGAAGTGCACGTAGCTGCACTACTGTAGAGCACGCAGCTGCACTACTGTAGTGCACGCAGCTGCCCTACTGAAGTGCACGTAGCTGCACTACTGTAGTGCACGTAGCTGCACTACTGTAGTGCGCGCAGCTGCACTACTGTAGTGCACGTAGCTGCACTACTGTAGTGCGCGCAGCTGCACTACTGTAGTGCACGCAGCTGCACTACTGTTGAGCACGTAGCTGCACTACTGTAGTGCACGTAGCTGCACTACTGTAGTGCACGTAGCTGCACTACTGTAGTGCACGTAGCTGCACTACTGTAGTGCACGCAGCTGCACTACTGTAGTGCACGCAGCTGCACTACTGTTGAGCACATAGCTGCACTACTGTAGTGCACGCAGCTGCACTACTGTAGTGCATATACCTGCACTACTGTAGTGCACGCAGTGCACTACTGCAGCTGCACGCAGCTGCACTACTGTAGTGCACGCAGCTGCACTACAGTAGTTCACGCAGCTGCACTACTGTAGTTCACGCAGCTGCACTACTGTAGTTCACGCAGCTGCACTACTGTAGTGCACGCAACTGCACTACTGTAGTGCACGTAGCTGCACTACTGTAGTGCACCTAGGTGCACTACTGTAGTGCACGCAGCTCCACTACTGTAGTGCACGCAGCTGCCCTACTGTAGTGCACGCAGCTGCACTGCAGTAGTGCGCGCAGCTGCACTACTGCAGTGCACGCAGCTGCACTGCAGTAGTGCGCGCAGCTGCACTACTGCAGTGCACGCAGCTGCACTACTGTAGTGCACCTAGCTGCACTACTGTAGTGCACCTAGCTGCACTACTGTAGTGCACCTAGCTGCACTACTGTAGTGCACCTAGCTGCACTACTGTAGTGCACGCAGCTGCACTACTGTAGTGCACGCAGCTGCACTACTGTAGTGCACGCAGCTGCACTACTGTAGTGCACGCAGCTGCACTACTGTAGTGCACGCAGCTGCACTACTGTAGTGCACGCAGCTGCACTACTGTAGTGCACGCAGCTGCACTACTGTAGTGCACGGAGCTGCACGACTGTAGTGCACGCAGCTGCTCTACTGTAGTGCACGCAGTTGCACTACTGTAGTGCACGCAGCTGCACTAATGGAGTGCACGCAGCTGCACTAATGTAGTGCACGCAGCTGCACTACTGTAGTGCACGCAGCTGCATTAATGTAGTGCACGCAGCTGCACTACTGTATTGCACGTATCTGCAATACTGTAGTGCACGTAGCAGCACTACTGTAATGCACGCAGCAGCACTGCTGTAGTGCACGTAGCTGCAATGCTGTAGTGCACCTAGCGTCACTACTGTAGTGCACCTAGCTGCACTACTGTAGTGCACCTAGCTGCACTACTGTAGTGCACGTAGCTGCACTACTGTAGTGCACCTAGGTGCACTACTGTAGTGCACGCAGCTCCACTACTGTAGTGCACGCAGCTGCCCTACTGTAGTGCACGCAGCTGCACTGCTGTAGTGCGCGCAGCTGCACTACTGTAGTGCACGCAGCTGCACTGCAGTAGTGCACGCAGCTGCACTACTGTAGTGCACGCAGCTGCACTACTGTAGTGCACCTAGCTGCACTACTGTAGTGCACTTAGCTGCACTACTGTAGTGCACCTAGCTGCACTACTGTAGTGCACGTAGCTGCACTACTGTAATATACGCAGCTGCACTACTGTAGTGCACGCAGCTGCACTACTGTAGTAAACGTAGCTGCACTACTATACTGCACGCAGCTGCACTACTGTAGTGCACGTAGCTGCAATCCTGTAATGTACGTAGCTGCACTGCTGTAGTGCACGCAGATGCACTTCTGTAGTGCACGTAGCTGCACTACTGTAGTGCACGTAGCTGCATTACTGTAGTGCTCATAGCTGCACTTCTGCAGCGCACGCAGCTGCACTACTGTAGTGCACGCAGCTGCACTAATGTAGTGCACGCAGCTGCACTACTGTAGTGCACGCAGCTGCATTAATGTAGTGCACGCAGCTGCACTACTGTAGTGCACCCAGCTGCACTACTGTAGTGCACGCAGCTGCACTACTGTAGTGCACGCAGCTTCACTGCTGTAGTGCACCTAGCTGCACTACTGTAGTGCACCTAGCGTCACTACTGTAGTGCACCTAGCTGCACTACTGTAGTGCACCTAGCTGCGCTACTGTAGTGCAGGCAGCTGCACTACTGTAGTGCACGCAGCTGCACTACTGTAGTGCACGCAGCTGCACTACTGTAATGCAGGCAGCTGCACTACTGTAGTGCACGCAGCTGCACTACTGTAGTGCACGCAGCTGCACTACTGTAGTGTATCTAGCTGATCTACTGTAGTTCTCATTAGCAGCTTCTCAGTCTGGTCTACCAAATAAATTTTCCAGAGGGGTCTCATTAGCAGCACCTCAGTCTGGTCTACCAAATAGAAAACACCCTAGTTCCCTATTCCGTTTCTCAAGGGCTGGGTATATCAACAAAATTTTCTAGAGGGGTCTCATTAGCAGCGCCTCAGTCTGATCTGCAAATCAGAAAACACCTTAGTTCCCTATTCGGTTTCTCTAGGGCTGGGTATTCCAAATAAATTTTCCAGAGGGGTCTCATTAGCAGCGCCTCAGTCTGTTCTACCAAATAGAAAGCCCCCTAGTTCCCTTTTCGGTTTCTCAAGGGCTGCGTATACCAAATAAATTTCCCAGAGGGGTCTCATTATTAATGCAACAGTCTGGTCTACCAAATAGAAAACACCCTAGTTCCCTATTTGGTACCTCTGGGGCTAGGTATACCAAATAAATTTTCCAGATGGGTCTCCGCAGCGATAGTCTTGTCTGCGAAATAGAAAACACCTTGGTTCCCTATTTGGTTTCTCTAGAGCTGGGTATTCCAAATAAGTTTTCCAGAGGGGTCTCATTAGCAGCGCCTCAGTCTGGTCTACCAAATAGAAATCACCCTAGTTCCCTATTCGGAGATATAGGGCTGCATATTCCAAATAAATTTTCCAGAGATATCTCATTACCAGCGCCACAGTCCGGTCTAAAAATTAGAAAACACCCTAGTTCCCTATCTGCTATCTCTGGGGCTGGGTATACCAAATAAATTTTCCAGAGGGGTCTCATTAGCAGCGATACAGTCTTGTCTACCAAATTGAAAACACACTAGTTCCCTATTTGCTTTCTCTAGGGCTGGGTATACCAAATAAATTTCCCAGAGGGGTCTCATTAGCAGTGCAACAGTCTGGTCTACCAAATAGAAAACACCCTAGTTCCCTATTTGGTTTCTCTAGGGCTTGGCATACGAAATAAATTTTCCAGAAGGATCTCATTAGCAGCGATACAGTCTTGTCTACCAAATAGAAAACACCCTTGTTCCCAATTTGATTTCTCTTAGGCTGGGAATAGCAAATAAGAATATTCCCAAGGTCACAAGAATATTCCCAAGGTCTTAATATTCCCACTGTCATCAGAATTTTCCCACGATCATATGAATATTCTCACGATAATAAGAACATTCACACAGTCACAAGAATATTCCCACGGTCGAAATATTCCAACAGTCATCAAACTTTTCCCACGGTCATAAGAGTATTCCCACGGTCACAAGAATATTCCCAGGGTCATAAGAATATTCCCACTGTCATAAAAATATTCTCACGATTGTAAAAAATATTCTCACGGTCACAAGAATATTCCCAGAGTCGTAATATTCCCAAGGTCATCAGAATTTTCCCACGGTCATAAGAATTTTCACACGGCGATAAGAATATTCTCACGATAATAAAAATATTCCCACGGTCATAAGAACATTCCCAAAGTCGTAATATTCCCACGGTCATTAGAATTTTCCTATAGTCATAAGAATATTCTCACGGCCGTAAGAATATTCCCACTGTCACAAGAATTTCCCCACGGTCATAAGAATATTCCCACGGTCATAAGAATATTCCCACGGTCATAAGAATATTCTCACGATAATAAGAATATTCCCACGGTCACAAGAATATTCCCACGGTTGTAATATTCCCACAGTCATCAGAGTTTTCCTACGGTCATAAGAATAACCCACGGTCGTAATATTCCCACTATCATCAGAATTTCCCGACGGTCATACGAATATTCCCACGGTCATAAGAATATTCCCACAGTTACAATAATTTTCCCATGGTAATAAGAACATTCTCACGATCATAAGAACATTCCCACGGTCATAAGAATATTCCAACGGTCACAACAATATTCCCACGGTCGTAAGAATATGCCCACGGTCACAAGAATATTCCCACCGTCGTAATATTCCCACTGTCATAAGAATTTTCCCACGGTCATAAGAATATTCTCACGATAATAAAAATATTCGCACGCTCACAAGAATATTCCCACAGTCGTAATATTCCCACGGTCATCATAATTTTCCCACGGTCATAAGAATATTCCCACTGTCATAAGAATATTCCCACTGTCATAAGAATATTCCCACGGTCACAAAAATTTACCCACGGTCATAAGAATATTCCCACGGACAAAAGAATATTCCCACAGTCGTAATATTCTCACGGCGATAAGAATTTTCCCACGGCCATAAGAATATTCTCACGATTGTAAGAATATTCCCACGGTCACAAGAATATTCCCACAGTCGTAATATTCCCACGGTGATCAGAATTTTCCCACGGTCATAAGAATTTTCCCACGGTCATAAGAATATTCTCACGATAATAAAAATATTCCCACGGTCACAAGAATATTCCCACTGTCATAAGAATTTTCCCACGGTCATAAGAATATTCTCACGATAATAAAAATATTCCCACGGTCACAAGAATATTCCCACAGTCGTAATATTCAAACGGTCATCAAAATTTTCCCACGGTCATAAGAATATTCCTACGGTCGTATTATTCTCAGGGTCATCAGAATTTTTCCAATGTCATAAGAATATTCCCACGGTCACAAGAATTTTCCCACGGTCACAAGAATATTCTCACGATAATAATATTCCCACGGTCACACGAATATTCCCACGGTCATAATATTCCCAAGGTCATCAGAATTTTCTCACGGTCATACGAATATTCCCACGGTCATAACAATATTCTCACGATTGTAAGAATATTACCACGGTCACAAGAATATTCCCACAGTCGTAATATTCGCACGGTGATCAGAATTTTCCCAGGGTCATAAGAATATTCTCACGATAATAAAAATATTCCCACGGTCACAAGAATATTCCCACAGTCGTTATATTCCCACGGTCATCATAATTTTCCCACGGTCATAAGAATATTCCCACGGTCACAAGACTTTTCCCACAGTCAAAAGAATATTCTCACGGTAATAATATTTCCAAGGTCATCAGAATTTTCCCACGGTCATAAGAATATTCCCACGGTCATAAGAATATTCTCACGATAACAAAAATATTCCCACGGTCACAAGAATATTCCCACAGTCGTCATATTCCCACGGTCATCATAATTTTCCCACGGTCATAAGAATATTCCCACGGTCACAAGACTTTTCCCACAGTCAAAAGAATATTCTCACGGTAATATTCCCACGGTCATAAGAATATTCCCACGTTCATATGAATTTTCCCACGGTCATAAGAATTTTCTCACGATAATAAAAATATTCCCACGGTCACAAGAATGTTCCCAGAGTAGTAATATTGCCACGGTCATCATAATTTTCCCACGGTCATAAGAATATTCCCACGGTCATAAGAATATTCCCACGGTCATAAGAATATTCCCACGGTCACAAAAATTTATCCACGGTCATAAGAATATTCTCACGATAATAAGAATATTCCCACGGACACAAGAATATTCCCGCCGTCGTAATATGCTCATGGTCACAAGAATATTCTCACGGTCATAAGATTATTCCCACGGTCACAAGAATATTCCCACGGTCATAAGAATATTCCCACGGTCACAATATTCCCACGGTCATCAGAATTTTCCCACGGTCGCAAGAATATTCCCACGGTCGTAAGAATATTTCAAAGGTCGTAAGAATATTCCCACGGTCACAAGAATATTCGCACGGTCACAAGAATATTCGCACGGTCACAAGAATATTCCCACGGTCAAAAGAATATTCCCACTGTCGTAATATTCCCACAGTCATCAGAATTTTCTCACGGTCAGAAAAAACTTTTCCACGGTCATAAGAATATTCCCACTGTCATAATATTCCCACGGTCTCAAGAATATCCCCACGGTCACAAGAATTTTCTCACGGTCATAAGAATATTCTCACGATAATAAAAATATTCCCACGGTCACAAGAATATTCCCACAGTCGTAATATTCCCACTGTCATAAGAATTTTCCCACGTTCATAAGAATATTCTAACGATAATAAAAATATTCCCACGGTCACAAGAATATTCCCACAGTCGTAATATTCAAACGGTCATCAAAATTTTCCCACGGTCATAAGAATATTCCTACGGTCGTATTATTCTCAGGGTCATCAGAATTTTTCCAATGTCATAAGAATATTCCCACGGTCACAAGAATTTTCCCACGGTCATAATATTCCCAAGGTCATCAGAATTTTCTCACGGTCATACGAATATTCCCACGATCATAACAATATTCTCACGATTGTAAGAATATTACCACGGTCACAAGAATATTCCCACAGTCGTATTATTCCCACGGTGATCAGAATTTTCCCACGGTCATAAGAATATTCTCAGGATAATAAAAATATTCCCACGGTCACAAGAATATTCCCACGGTCGTAAGAATATTCCCACGGTCACAAAAATTTACCCACGGTCACAAGAATATTCCCACAGTCGTAATATTCCCACGGTGATCAGAATTTTCCCACGTTCATAAGAATTTTCCCACGGTCATAAGAATATTCTCACGATAATAAAAATAATCCCACGGTCACAAGAATGTTCCCACAGTCGTAACATTTCCACGGTCATCATAATTTTCCCACGGTCAAAAGAATATTCCCACGGTCATCAGAATATTCCCACGGTCATAAGAATATTCCCACGGTCACAAAAATTTACCCACGGTCATAAGAATATTCTCACGATAATAAGAATATTCCCACGGACACAAGAATATTCCCACCGTCGTAATATGCTCATGGTCACAAGAATATTCTCACGGTCATAAGAATATTCCCACTGTCACAAGAATATTCCCACGGTCATAAGAATATTCCCACGGCCACAATATTCCCACGATCATCAGAATTTTCCCACGGTCGTAAGAATATTCCCACGGTCGTAAGAATATTTCAACGGTCGTAAGAATATTCCCACGGTCACAAGAATATTCGCACGGTCACAAGAATATTCCCACGGTCAAAAGAATATTCCCACTGTCGTAATATTCCCACAGTCATCAGAATTTTCTCACGGTCAGAAAAAACTTTTCCACGGTCATAAGAATATTCCCACTGTCATAATATTCCCACGGTCTCAAGAATATTCCCACGGTCACAAGAATTTTCCCACGGTCATGAGAATATTCTCACGATAATAAAAATATTCCCACGGTCACAAGAATATTCCCACAGTCGTAATATTCCTACTGTCATAAGAATTTTCCCACGGTCATAAGAATATTCTCACGATAATAAAAATATTCCCACGGTCACAAGAATATTCCCACAGTCGTAATATTCAAACGGTCATCAAAATTTTCCCACGGTCATAAGAATATTCCTACGGTCGTATTATTCTCAGGGTCATCAGAATTTTTCCAATGTCATAAGAATATTCCCACGGTCACAAGAATTTTCCCACGGTCACAAGAATATTCTCACGATAATAATATTCCCACGGTCATCAGAATTTTCTCACGGTCATACGAATATTCCCACGGTCATAACAATATTCTCACGATTGTAAGAATATTACCACGGTCACAAGAATATTCCCACATTCGTAATATTCCCACGGTGATCAGAATTTTCCCACGGTCATAAGAATATTCTCACGATAATAAAAATATTCCCACGGTTACAAGAATATTCCCACAGTCGTTATATTCCCACGGTCATCATAATTTTCCAACGGTCATAAGAATATTCCCTCGGTCACAAGACTTTTCCCACAGTCAAAAGAATATTCTCACGGTAATAATATTTCCAAGGTCATCAGAATTTTTCCACGGTCGTAAGAATATTCCCACGGTCATAAGAATATTCCCACGATAACAAAAATATTCCCACGGTCACAAGAATATTCCCACAGCCGTCATATTCCCACGGTCATCATAATTTTCCCACGGTCATAAGAATATTCCCACGGTCACAAGACTTTTCCCACAGTCAAAAGAATATTCTCACGGTAATATTTCCAAGGTCATCAGAATTTTCCCACGGTCATAAGAATATTCCCACGGTCATAAGAATATTCCCACGGTCACAAAAATTTACCCACAGTCACAAGAATATTCCCACAGTCGTAATATTCCCACGGTGATCAGAATTTTCCCACGGTCATAAGAATTTTCCCACGGTCATAAGAATATTCTCACGATAATAAAAATATTCCCACGGTCACAAGAATATTCCCACAGTCGTAATATTCCCACGGTCATCATTTATTTTCCCACGGTCATAAGAATATTCCCACGGTCGTATGAATATTCCAACGGTCAGAAGAATATTCGCACGGTCACAAGAATATTCGCACGGTCACAAGAATATTCCCACGGTCAAAAGAATATTCCCACTGTCGTAATATTCCCACAGTCATCAGAATTTTCTCACGGTCAGAAAAAACTTTTCCACGGTCATAAGAATATTCCCACTGTCATAATATTCCCACGGTCACAAGAATTTTCCCACGGTCATAAGAATATTCTCACGATAATAAAAATATTCCCACGGTCACAAGAATATTCCCACAGTCGTAATATTCCCACTGTCATAAGAATTTTACCACGGTCATAAGAATATTCTCACGATAATAAAAATATTCCCACGGTCACAAGAATATTCCCACAGTCGTAATATTCAAACGGTCATCAAAATTTTCCCACGGTCATAAGAATATTCCTACGGTCGTATTATTCTCATGGTCATCAGAATTTTTCCAATGTGATAAGAATATTCCCACGGTCACAATAATTTTCCCACGGTCACAAGAATATTCTCACGATAATAATATTCCCACGGTCACACGAATATTCCCACGGTCATAATATTCCCAAGGTCATCAGAATTTTCTCACGGTCATACAAATATTCCCACGGTCAAAATATTCTCACGATTGTAAGAATATTACCACGGTCACAAGAATATTCCCACAGTCGTAATATTCCCACGGTGATCAGAATTTTCCCACGGTCATAAGAATATTCTCACGATAATAAAAATATTCCCACGGTCACAAGAATATTCCCACAGTCGTTATATTCCCACGGTCATCATAATTTTCCCAGGGTCATAAGAATATTCCCACGGTCACAAAACTTTTCCCACAGTCAAAAGAATATTCTCACGGTAATAATTCCAAGGTTATCAGAATTTTTCCACGGTCATAAGAATATTCCCACGGTCATAAGAATATTCTCACGATAACAAAAATATTCCCACGGTCACAAGAATATTCCCACAGTCGTCATATTCCCACGGTCATCATAATTTTCCCACGGTCATAAGAATATTCCCACGGTCACAAGACTTTTCCCACAGTCAAAAGAATATTCTCACGGTAATAATATTTCCAAGGTCATCAGAATTTTTCCACGGTCATAAGAATATTCCCACGGTCACAAGAATTTACCCACGGTCACAAGAATTTACCCACGGTCACAAGAATATTCCCACAGTCGTTATATTCCAACGGTGATCAGAATTTTCCCACGGTCATAAGAATTTTCCCACGGTCATAAGAATATTCTCACGATAATAAAAATATTCCCACGGTCAAAAGAATATTCCCACAGTCGTAATATTCCCACGGTCATCATTTATTTTCCCACGGTCATAAGAATATTCCCACGGTCACAACACTTTTCCCACAGTCAAAATATTCTCACGGTAATAATATTTCCAAGGTCATCAGAATTTTCCCACGGTCATAAGAATTTTCCCACGGTCATAAGAATATTCTCACGATAATAAAAATATTCCCACGGTGAAAAGAATATTCCCACAGTCGTAATATTCCCACGGTCATCATTTATTTTCCCACGGTCATAAGAATATTCCCACGGTCACAACACTTTTCCCACAGTCAAAAGAATATTCTCACGGTAATAATATTTCCAAGGACATCAGAATTTTCCCACGGTCATAAGAATTTTCCCACGGTCATAAGAATATTCTCACGATAATAAAAATATTCCCACGGTCACAAGAATATTCCCACAGTCGTAATATTCCCACGGTCATCATTTATTTTCCCACGGTCATAAGAATATTCCCACGGTCGTAAGAATATTCCCACGGTCAGAAGAATATTCGCACGGTCACAAGAATATTCGCACGGTCACAAGAATATTCCCACTGTCAAAAGAATATTCCCACTGTCGTAATATTCCCACAGTCATCAGAATTTTCTCACGGTCAGAAAAAACTTTTCCACGGTCATAAGAATATTCCCACTGTCATAATATTCCCACGGTCACAAGAATTTTCCCACGGTCATAAGAATATTCTCACGATAATAAAAATATTCCCACGGTCACAAGAATATTCCCACAGTCGTAATATTCAAACGGTCATCAAAATGTTCCCACGGTCACAAGACTTTTCCCACAGTCAAAAGAATATTCTCACGGTAATAATATTTCCAAGGTCATCAGAATTTTCCCACGGTCATAAGAATATTCCCACGGTCATAAGAATATTCCCACGGTCACAAAAATTTACCCATGGTCCCAAGAATATTCCCACAGTCGTAATATTCCCACGGTGATCAGAATTTTCCCACGTTCATAAGAATTTTCCCACGGTCGTAAGAATATTCTCACGATAATAAAAATATTCCCACGGTCACAAGAATGTTCCCACAGTCGTAATATTTCCACGGTCATCATAATTTTCCCATGGTCATAAGAATATTCCCACGGTCATAAGAATATTCCCATGGTCACAAAAATTTACCCACGGTCATAAGAATATTCTCACGATAATAAGAATATTCCCACGGGCACAAGATTATTCCCTCCGTCGTAATATGCTCATGGTCACAAGAATATTCTCACGGTCATAAGAATATTCCCACGGTCACAAGAATATTCCCACGGTCATAAGAATATTCCCACGGCCACAATATTCCCACGGTCTTCAGAATTTTCCCACGGCCGTAAGAATATTCCCACGGTCGTAAGAATATTTCAACGGTCGTAAGAATATTCCCACGGTCACAAGAATATTCGCACGGTCACAAGAATATTCCCACGGTCAAAAGAATATTCCCACTGTCGTAATATTCCCACAGTCATCAGAATTTTCTTACTGTCAGAAAAAACTTTTCCACGGTCATAAGAATATTCCCACTGTCATAATATTCCCACGGTCTCAAGAATATTCCCACGGTCACAAGAATTTCCCACCGTCGTAATATGCTCATGGTCACAAGAATATTCTCACGGTCATAAGAATATTCCCACGGTCACAAGAATATTCCCACGGTCATAAGAATATTCCCACGGCCACAATATTCCCACCATCATCAGAATTTTCCCACGGTCGTAAGAATATTCCCACGGTCGTAAGAAAATTTCAACGGTCGTAAGAATATTCCCACGGTCACAAGAATATTCGCACGGTCACAAGAATATTCGCACGGTCACAAGAATATTCCCACGGTCAAAAGAATATTCCCACAGTCGTAATATTCCCACGGTCATCATTTATTTTCCCACGGTCATAAGAATATTCCCACGGTCACAAGACTTTTCCCACAGTCAAAAGAATATTCTCACGGTAATAATATTTCCAAGGTCATCAGAATTTTCCCACGGTCATAAGAATATTCCCACGGTCATAAGAATATTCCCACAGTCACAAAAATTTACCCACGGTCACAAGAATATTCCCACAGTCGTAATATTCCCACGGTGATCAGAATTTTCCCACGGTCATAAGAATATTCTCACGATAATAAAAACATTCCCACGGTCACAAGAATATTCCCACGGTCATAAAAATATTCCCACGGTCCCAAAAATTTACCCACGGTCACAAGAATATTCCCACAGTCGTAATATTCCCACGGTGATCAGAATTTTCCCACGTTCATAAGAATTTTCCCACTGTCATAAGAATATTCTCACGATAATAAAAATATTCCCACGGTCACAAGAATGTTCCCACAGTCGTAATATTTCCACGGTTATCATAATTTTCCCACGGTCATAAGAATGTTCCTACGGTCATAAGAATATTCCCACGGTCATAAGAATATTCCCACGGTCACAAAAATTTACCCACGGTCATAAGAATATTCTCACGATAATAAGAATATTCCCACGGACACAAGAATATTCCCACCGTCGTAATATGCTCATGGTCACAAGAATATTCTCACGGTCATAAGAATATTCCCACGGTCACAAGAATATTCCCACGGTCATAAGAATATTCCCACGGTCACAATATTCCCACGATCATCTGAATTTTCCCACGGTCGTAAGAATATTCCCACGGTCGTAAGAATATTCGCACGGTCACAAGAATATTCGCACGGTCACAAGAATATTCCCACGGTCAAAAGAATATTCCCACTGTCGTAATATTCCCACAGTCATCAGAATTTTCTCACGGTCAGAAAAAACTTTTCCACGGTCATAAGAATATTCCCACTGTCATAATATTCCCACGGTCTCAAGAATATTCCCACGGTCACAAGAATTTTCCCACGGTCACAAGAATATTCTCACGATAATAAAAATATTCCCACGGTCACAAGAATATTCCCACAGTCGTAATATTCCCACGGTCATCATTTATTTTCCCACGGTCATAAGAATATTCCCACGGTCACAAGACTTTTCCCACAGTCAAAAGAATATTCTCACGGTAATAATATTTCCAAGGTCATCAGAATTTTCCCACGGTCATAAGAATATTCCCACGGTCACAAGAATATTCCCACGGTCATAAAAATATTCCCACGGTCCCAAAAATTTACCCACGGTCACAAGAATATTCCCACAGTCGTAATATTCCCACGGTGATCAGAATTTTCCCACGTTCATAAGAATTTTCCCACTGTCATAAGAATATTCTCACGATAATAAAAATATTCCCACGGTCACAAGAATGTTCCCACAGTCGTAATATTTCCACGGTTATCATAATTTTCCCACGGTCATAAGAATGTTCCTACGGTCATAAGAATATTCCCACGGTCATAAGAATATTCCCACGGTCACAAAAATTTACCCACGGTCATAAGAATATTCTCACGATAATAAGAATATTCCCACGGACACAAGAATATTCCCACCGTCGTAATATGCTCATGGTCACAAGAATATTCTCACGGTCATAAGAATATTCCCACGGTCACAAGAATATTCCCACGGTCATAAGAATATTCCCACGGTCACAATATTCCCACGATCATCTGAATTTTCCCACGGTCGTAAGAATATTCCCACGGTCGTAAGAATATTCGCACGGTCACAAGAATATTCGCACGGTCACAAGAATATTCCCACGGTCAAAAGAATATTCCCACTGTCGTAATATTCCCACAGTCATCAGAATTTTCTCACGGTCAGAAAAAACTTTTCCACGGTCATAAGAATATTCCCACTGTCATAATATTCCCACGGTCTCAAGAATATTCCCACGGTCACAAGAATTTTCCCACGGTCACAAGAATATTCTCACGATAATAAAAATATTCCCACGGTCACAAGAATATTCCCACAGTCGTAATATTCCCACGGTCATCATTTATTTTCCCACGGTCATAAGAATATTCCCACGGTCACAAGACTTTTCCCACAGTCAAAAGAATATTCTCACGGTAATAATATTTCCAAGGTCATCAGAATTTTCCCACGGTCATAAGAATATTCCCACGGTCATAAGAATATTCCCACGGTCACAAAAATTTACCCAAGGTCACAAGAATATTCCCACAGTCGTAATATTCCCACGGTGATCAGAATTTTCCCACGGTCATAAGAATATTCTCACGATAATAAAAACATTCCCACGGTCACAAGAATATTCCCACGGTCATAAGAATATTCCCACAGTCACAAAAATTTACCCACGGTCCCAAGAATATTCCCACAGTCGTAATATTCCCACGTTGATCAGAATTTTCCCACGTTCATAAGAATTTTCCCACGGTCATAAGAATATTCTCACGATAATAAAAATATTCCCACGGTCACAAGAATGTTCCCACAGTCGTAATATTTCCACGGTTATCATAATTTTCCCACGGTCATAAGAATATTCCCACGGTCATAAGAATATTCCCACGGTCATAAGAATATTCCCACGGTCATAAGAATATTCCCACGGTCACAAAAATTTACCCACGGTCATAAGAATATTCTCACGATAATAAGAATATTCCCACGGACACAAGAATATTCCAACTGTCGTAATATTCCCACAGTCATCAGAATTTTCTCACGGTCAGAAAAAACTTTTCCACGGTCATAAGAATATTCCCACTGTCATAATATTCCCACGGTCTCAAGAATATTCCCACGGTCACAAGAATTTTCCCACGGTCATGAGAATATTCTCACGATAATAAAAATATTCCCACGGTCACAAGAATATTCCCACAGTCGTAATATTCCTACTGTCATAAGAATTTTCCCACGGTCATAAGAATATTCTCACGATAATAAAAATATTCCCACGGTCACAAGAATATTCCCACAGTCGTAATATTCAAACGGTCATCAAAATTTTCCCACGGTCATAAGAATATTCCTACGGTCGTATTATTCTCAGGGTCATCAGAATTTTTCCAATGTCATAAGAATATTCCCACGGTCACAAGAATTTTCCCACGGTCACAAGAATATTCCCACGGTCACAAGAATATTCTCACGATAATATTCCCACGGTCACACGAATATTCCCACGGTCATAATATTCCCAAGGTCATCAGAATTTTCTCACGGTCATACGAATATTCCCACGGTCATAACAATATTCTCACGATTGTAAGAATATTACCACGGTCACAAGAATATTCCCACAGTCGTAATATTCCCACGGTGATCAGAATTTTCCCACGGTCATAAGAATATTCTCACGGTCATAAGAATATTCTCACGATAATAAAAATATTCCCACGGTCAAAAGAATATTCCCACAGTCGTAATATTCCCACGGTCATCATTTATTTTCCCACGGTCATAAGAATATTCCCACGGTCACAAGACTTTTCCCACAGTCAAAAGAATATTCTCACGGTAATAATATTTCCAAGGTCATCAGAATTTTCCCACGGTCATAAGAATATTCCCACGGTCATAAGAATATTCCCACGGTCACAAAAATTTACCCACGGTCACAAGAATATTCCCACAGTCGTAATATTCCCACGGTGATCAGAATTTTCCCACGGTCATAAGAATATTCTCACGATAATAAAAACATTCCCACGGTCACAAGAATATTCCCACGGTCTTAAGAATATTCCCAGGGTCACAAAAATTTACCCACGGTCACAAGAATATTCCCACAGTCGTAATATTCCCACGGTGATCAGAATTTTCCCACGTTCATAAGAATTTTCCCACGGTCATAAGAATATTCTCACGGTCATAAGAATACTCCCACGTTCACAAGAATATTCCCACGGTCACAAAAATTTACCCACGGTCATAAGAATATTCTCACGATAATAAGAATATTCCCACGGACACAAGAATATTCCCACCGTCGTAATATGCTCATGGTCACAAGAATATTCTCACGGTCATAAGAATACTCCCACGTTCACAAGAATATTCCCACGGTCATAAGAATATTCCCACGGCCACAATATTCCCACGATCATCAGAATTTTCCCACGGTCGTAAGAATATTTCAACGGTCGTAAGAATATTCCCACGGTCACAAGAATATTCGCACGGTCACAAGAATATTCCCACGGTCAAAAGAATATTCCCACTGTCGTAATATTCCCACAGTCATCAGAATTTTCTCACGGTCAGAAAAAACTTTTCCACGGTCATAAGAATATTCCCACGGTCATAAGAATATTCCCACGGTCACAAAAATTTACCCACAGTCATAAGAATATTCTCACGATAATAAGAATATTCCCACGGACACAAGAATATTCCCACCGTCGTAATATGCTCATGGTCACAAGAATATTCTCACGGTCATAAGAATATTCCCACGGTCACAAGAATATTCCCACGGCCACAATATTCCCACGGTCATCAGAATTTTCCCACGGTCGTAAGAATATTCCCACGGTCGTAAGAATATTTCAACGGTCGTAAGAATATTCCCACGGTCACAAGAATATTCCCACGGTCAAAAGAATATTCCCACTGTCGTAATATTCCCACAGTCATCAGAATTTTCTCACGGTCAGAAAAAACTTTTCCACGGTCATAAGAATATTCCCACTGTCATAATATTCCCACGGTCTCAAGAATATTCCCACGGTCACAAGAATTTTCCCACGGTCATGAGAATATTCTCACGATAATAAAAATATTCCCACGGTCACAAGAATATTCCCACAGTCGTAATATTCCTACTGTCATAAGAATTTTCCCACGGTCATAAGAATATTCTCACGATAATAAAAATATTCCCACGGTCACAAGAATATTCCCACAGTCGTAATATTCCCAGGGTCATCAGAATTTTCCCACGGTCATAAGAATATTCCTACGGTCGTATTCTCAGGGTCATCAGGATTTTTCCAATGTCATAAGAATATTCCCACGGTCACAAGAATTTTCCCACGGTCACAAGAATATTCTCACAATAATATTCCCACGGTCATAATGTTCCCAAGGTCATCAGAATTTTCTCACCGTCATACGAATATTCCCACGGTCATAAGAATATTCTCACGATTGTAAGAATATTCCCACGGTCACAAGAATATTCCCACAGTCGTAATATTCCCACGGTGATCAGAATTTTCCCACGGTCCCACGGTCATAAGAATATTCTCACGATAATAAAAATATTCGCACGCTCACAAGAATATTCCCACAGTCGTAATATTCCCACGGTCATCATAATTTTCCCACGGTCATAAGAATATTCCCACGGTCACAAGACTTTTCCCACAGTCAAAAGAATATTCTCACGGTAATATTTCCAAGGTCATTAGAATTTTCCCAGGGTCATAAAAATTTTCCCACGGTGATAAGAATATTCCCAGGGTCATAAGAATACTCCCACAATCACAAGAATATTCCCACAGCAGTAATATTATCTACGGTCATCAGAATTTTCCCACGATCATAAGAATTTTCCCACGGTCACAAGACTTTTCCCACAGTCGAATAATAAATTTCCAAGGTCATCAGAATTTTCCCACGGTCATAAGAATATTCCCACGGTCATAAGAATATTCCCACGGTCACAAAAATTTACCCACAGTCACAAGAATATTCCCACAGTCGTAATATTCCCACGGTGATCAGAATTTTCCCACGGTCATAAGAATTTTCCCACGGTCATAAGAATATTCTCACGATAATAAAAATATTCCCACGGTCACAAGAATATTCCCACAGTCGTAATATTCAAACGGTCATCAAAATTTTCCCACGGTCATAAGAATATTCCTACGGTCGTATGAATATTCCAACGGTCAGAAGAATATTCCCACGGTCATAAGAATATTCCCACGGTCACAAGAATATTCCCACGGTCAAAAGAATATTCCCACTGTTAATACCCACGGTCATAAAAAAATTTTCACGATAATAACTGAATATTCCCACGGTCACAAGAATTTTCCCACCGTCGTAATATGCTCATGGTCACAAGAATATTCTCACGGTCATAAGAATATTCCCACGGTCACAAGAATATTCCCACGGTCATAAGAATATTCCCACGGCCACAATATTCCCACGATCATCAGAATTTTCCCACGGTCGTAAGAATATTCCCACGGTCGTAAGAATATTTCAACGGTCGTAAGAATATTCCCACGGTCACAAGAATATTCGCACGGTCACAAGAATATTCGCACGGTCACAAGAATATTCCCACGGTCAAAAGAATATTCCCACTGTCGTAATATTCCCACAGTCATCATTTATTTTCCCACGGTCAGAATATTCCCACGGTCACAAACTTTTCCCACGGTCATAAGAATATTCCCACGGTAATAATATTCCCACGGTCATCAGAATTTTCCCACGGTCATAAGAATATTCTCACGATAACAAAAATATTCCCACGGTCACAAGAATATTCCCACAGTCGTAATATTCCCACGGTCATAAGAATATTCCCACGGTCACAAGACTTTTCCCACAGTCAAAAGAATATTCTCACGGTAATAATATTTCCAAGGTCATCAGAATTTTCCCACGGTCATAAGAATATTCCCACGGTCATAAGAATATTCGGTCACAAAAATTTACAAGGTCACAAGAATATTCCCACAGTCGTAATATTCCCAATCAGAATTTTCCCACGGTCATAAGAATATTCTCACGATAATAAAAACATTCCCACGGTTACCCACATAAGAATATTCCCACAGTCACGGTCCCAAGAATATTCCCACAGTCGTAATATTCCCACGGATCAGAATTTTCCCATCATAAGAATTTTCCCACGGTCATAAGAATATTCTCACGATAATAAAAAAAACAAGAATTCCCACGGTCCCACGGTCATAAGAATATTCCCACGGTCATAAGAATATTCTCCCACGGTCACAAAAATTTACCCACGGTCATAAGAATATTCTCACGATAATAAGAATATTCCCACGGACACATTCCAAGAATATTCCCACGGTCTCAAGTATTCCCACGGTCACAAGAATATTCCCACAGTCGTAATATTCCTACTGTCATAAGAATTTTCCCACGGTCATAAGAATATTCTCACGATAATAAAAATATTCCCACGGTCACAAGAATATTCCCATCATAAGAATATTCCTACGGTCGTATTATTCATCAGAATTTTTCCAATGTCCAGTCGTAATATTCCCACGGTCCCACGGTCATAAGAATTCTCACGGTCATAAGAATATTCTCACGATAATTCCCACGGAATATTCCCACGGTCACAAGACTTTTCCCACAGTCAAAAGAATATTCATTTCCAAGGTCATCAGAATTTTCCCACGGTCATAAGAATATTCCCACGGTCATAAGAATATTCCCACGGTCACAAAAATTTACCCACGGTCACAAGAATATTCCCACAGTCGTAATATTCCCACGGTGATCAGAATTTTCCCACGGTCATAAGAATATTCTCACGATAATAAAAACATTCCCACGGTCACAAGAATATTCCCACGGTCATAAGAATATTCCCACGGTCACAAAAATTTACCCACGGTCACAAGAATATTCCCACAGTCGTAATATTCCCACGGTGATCAGAATTTTCCCACGTTCATAAGAATTTTCCCACGGTCATAAGAATATTCTCACGATAATAAAAATATTCCCACGGTCACAAGAATGTTCCCACAGTCGTAATATTTCCACGGTTATCATAATTTTCCCACGGTCATAAGAATATTCCCACGGTCATAAGAATATTCCCACGGTCATAAGAATATTCCCACGGTCACAAAAATTTACCCTCGGTCATAAGAATATTCTCACGATAATAAGAATATTCCCACGGACACAAGAATATTCCCACCGTCGTAATATGCTCATGGTCACAAGAATATTCTCACGGTCATAAGAATACTCCCACGTTCACAAGAATATTCCCAGGGTCATAAGAATATTCCCACGGCCACAATATTCCCACGATCATCAGAATTTTCCCACGGTCGTAAGAATATTCCCACGGTCGTAAGAATATTTCAACGGTCGTAAGAATATTCCCACGGTCACAAGAATATTCGCACGATCACAAGAATATTCCCACGGTCAAAAGAATATTCCCACTGTCGTAATATTCCCACAGTCATCAGAATTTTCTCACGGTCAGAAAAAACTTTTCCACGGTCATAAGAATATTCGCACGGTCATAAGAATATTCCCTCGGTCACAAAAATTTACCCACAGTCATAAGAATATTCTCACGATAATAAGAATATTCGCACGGACACAAGAATATTCCCACCGTCGTAATATGCTCATGGTCACAAGAATATTCTCACGGTCATAAGAATATTCCCACGGTCACAAGAATATTCCCACGGCCACAATATTCCCACGGTCATCAGAATTTTCCCACGGTCGTAAGAATATTCCCACGGTCGTAAGAATATTTCAACGGTCGTAAGAATATTCCCACGGTCACAAGAATATTCGCACGGTCACAAGAATATTCGCACGGTCACAAGAATATTCCCACGGTCAAAAGAATATTCCCACTGTCGTAATATTCCCACAGTCATCAAAATTTTCTCACGGTCAGAAAAAACTTTTCCACGGTCATAAGAATATTCCCACTGTCATAATATTCCCACGGTCTCAAGAATATTCCCACGGTCATAAGAATATTCCCACGGTCTCAGCAATATTCTCACGGTCATAAGAATATTCTCACGGTAATAAGAATATTCCCACTGTCATCAGAATTTTCATACGGTCATAAGAATATTCCCACAGTCGTAAGAATATTCCCACGGTCACAAGAATATTCCCACGGTCACAAGAATATTCCCAAGGTCGTAATATTCCCACAGTCATCAAAATTTTCCCACGGTCAGAAAAAAAATTCCACGGTCATAAGAATATTCCCACGGTCACCAAAATTTTCCTACGGTCATATGAATATTCTCACAATAATAAGAATATTCTCGCTGTCAATGAGACCTCTCTGGAAAATTTATTTGGTATACTCTGCCATTGAGAAACCGAATAGAGCACTAATGTGTTTTCTATTTGGTAGACCAGACTGTGGTATACCCAGCCTACAAGAAACCGAATAAGGAACTATATTGTTTTCTGTTTGGTAGATGAGACTGTGGCGCTGCTAACGAGACGCGTCTATAAAATATTTTTGGTATTCCAAGCCCTAGAGAAACCGAAAAGGGAACTAGTGTTTTCTATTTGGTAGAGCAAGCTGTGGCACTGCTAATCAGACCTCTCTGGATAATTTATTTGGTATATCCCATTCTAGAAAAACCGAAAAGGGCACTAGAGTGTTTTCCATTTGGTAGATTAAACTCTGGTGCTGCTAATGAGACTTCTCTGGAAAATTAATTTGGTATACACTGCCCTAGAGAAACCGAATAATAGGGCACTAATGTATTTTCTATTTGGTACCCAGCCCACAAGAAACCGAATAGGGAACTACTTTGTTTTCTTTTTGGTAGACCAGACTGTGGCGCTGCTAACGAGACCCGTCTGGAAATTGTATTTGGTATTCCAAGCCCTCGAGAAACCAAAAAGGGAACTAGAGTGTTTTCTATTTGATAGCGCAGTTTTTGGCACTGCTAATCAGACCTCTCTGAATAAATTATTTGGTATACCCCTCCCTAGAGAAACCGAAAAGGGCACTAGAGTGTTTTCCATTTGGTAGATTAAACTGTGGCGCTGCTAATGAGACCCTTCTGGAAAATTTATTTGGTATACCCAGCCCTAGAGAAACCGAATAGGGAACTAGGTCGTTTTCTGTTTGGTAGACCAAAGAGTGGCGCTGCTAATGAGACCTCTCTGGAAAATTTATTTGGTATACACTGCACAAGAGAAACCGAAGAGGGCACTAATGTGTTTTCTGTTTGGTAAACGAGACTGTGGTATACCCAGCCCACAAGAAACCGAAAAAGGAACTACGTTGTTTTCTTTGGTAGACCAGACTGTGGCGCTGCTAACGAGACCCGTCTATAAAATTTATTTGGTATTCCAAGCCCTAGATGCTGTATAGTCCTTGTGGCTTAGCGCTTCTTTTTGATTATAATAATAATCCAAGCCCTAGAGAAACCGAGAAAGGAACTAGTGTTTTCTTTTTGGTAGAGCAGGCTGTGGCACTGCTAATCAGACCTCTCTGGATAATTTACTTGGTATACCCCACTCTAGAAAAATCGAAAATTGCATTAGTGTTTTCCATTTGGTAGATCAAACTCTGGTGCTGCTAATGAAACCTCTCTGGATAATTTATTTGGTATACCCAGCCCTAGAGAAATCGAAGAGGGCACTAGAGTGTTTTCCATTTGGTAGATTAAACTGTGGCGCTGTTAATAAGACCCTTCTGGAAAATTTATTTGGTATACCCAGCCCTAAAGAAACCGAATAGGGAACTAGGTTTTCTATTTGGTAGAGCAGGCTGTGGCACTGCTGATCAGACGTCTCTGGAAAAATTATTTGGTATACCCCACCCTAGAGAAACCGAAAAGGGCACTAGAGTGTTTTCCATTTGGTAGATTAAGCTGTAACTGTGCTAACGAGACCTTTCTGGAAAATTTATTTGGTATACCCAGCCCTAGAGAAACCGAATAGGGAACTAGGTTGTTTTCTGTTTGGTAGACCAAACAGTGGCGCTGCTAATGAAGGTTCAGAACATACACTAGCAATGGCAATGTTATTACCCAGTAATAACATGGCATCTTTCATGGGGAATCCCTCGGATACACCCACAGTCAAGTACCCAGAGTAATATTTGCACTGTACATAAATTTTATGCAAAGGGACAGAATATATAGCTCCTCCAAATGCTTCCAACAAAACAGAGGAATTTAAGGTGTTCTTTGAAAGGGGTAATATTCCCTCTCTTATAAGTGAGCAATATGCTCCAGTATCTCTAAAGGTTTTGACTTCATTTGTTTTGGAGTTTTCCTGAAGGGAAATAAGACTCTGACAGTAATAAGGGGCCATCCTTTTTGCTACTTCTTTCAGGGACATGTTACTAGGGATATTAAAGATTTTCCCAGTTGGTTGGGGTTTGTGGGAGCAGTTGGGACGGATGTGACCTACTTTATTTCACAGGTAGCAGACAACAGGTTTGCCCTTTACTCCCTGCTGACGTTGCAACTGGTGTCGCTCTGGCTTGTGTCTCTCTGGATACTGTTGTCGAGTTACACCACGTTGAGTGGCTTGTCTCTCACCAGGTGGACCATAAGTTGAGAAGCGTGGCTCACCAGGTGACTTAGTTGGCTGACGTAGACGTTCTCCCTCCGGCTGGCACTTCATCCTCCAAGGTTGACGACCTCTGCTCATGCCAGGCTGTTGAAAAGAGAGATGGGACCGCTCGGACAAAGGTATCAAACGTATCAGCCAACCTGGCTGCCTCCAATGCAGTGGTTAAGTCATGATCCTGCAGAAAGACTCTAACCTCTGGTCCTACAGACTCCAGCAGGTTGTCAACCAGAATAAGCTGCATAAGATCATCGAAGGTAGCAACACCACTTGCTTTATACCAGCTGGTAAAAGCTTTAGTCTGCTGTCGCACAAAATCAACCAGGGATTGACCAAGCTGTCGTCTGCCTAACTTGATTTTTATCCTATACTTAGCTGGGATACAAGTATATGCTCTCAAAACTGTGGTCTTCACCACTTTATAATCGGAAAATTTTGTGTCATTTAACACTGACGTAAATTCATGTGCCTTACCAAACAATGCTGTGTGAACCAACGATGCCCAATGCTGTTCCGGCCACCTCAAGGCTCGAGCCTGATTTTCGAAAGCTTCGAAAAATTGTTCTGGTTCGGCCTCATTAAAGTGGGGAGCAAGCTGTACTGCTTTCTGTAAACTAAAGTCATTTACAAGTTGCGAAAACTGCCTTCTTTCTTTTTCCCTATCAAACTCTTCCTTGGCAAATGCCCTCTGCTCCCTAGTCTGCTCAAGATTGATTTTTGCCAGCTCAAGTGCCAATGCCGCTGATTCACCTTGAGGCAACCCTGCTGCACTAGACTGACGATTTTGCTCATCTTCCTCCCGCGAAAACATCTGAGTTTTATTCCTGGCTCCCGTAGAGGGAGGAGTCTGATGTGCCATCTCCTCTTCCCGAAGTTTGTCAGTGATCAGTGAACGCAGTTGCGTAGCTGTGAGAGTGCGTTCGTAATCAATGCCAATGGAACGAGCAATTTGCCAATAACGCTGTAGGGACAATTTAGGTAACTTAAATAAAGTGTATGCCGACAGCAGACGTCTGACTCGTCTAGATAGCATACCCCAATGTTAAAGTTATTTGCTATGCACAGTACGATTGCAGAATACCCCAACGTAACACGATATTTGCAGAACATGCTTAGCTATGCACAGTACGATTGCAGAATACGCATACGCTTACAAGGTGGATACGCAATAGCAAATCTGACTGCAAAATCTTCACACCGAACAAGCTAGTAGCTAGCTGTTGAACGATAATACAATAGCAAGGCTGACCATAGCAAAGCAATTGACACGCAAAGTTTGTATAGCGTTGGCAAAGCTGACGCAATGCCAGACAGCAAGGTACACAATGTTCCTGCTTCCAGCTTCACCCTAGGTTCAACCCGTTATCTAAGTCCGGCTCCAGCTCTCGGACAGGCTACCCATATTACAACCCAGGAGTCCCAAAGACCTGTTATCCTAGGTGTAAAGGGAGCAAAATAAAAAATAAACACAGCAGAAAAACTTTTAACTTGTATTATCCTTCACCAATTTAGAACAGAAGTATTTACACTATATACACTATGTATAACAATAGGTATTAGTGCACTCCACGGTAAGCAAGGCAGAATAGTAGCCACTAGAGAGCAGACTGTGCTTCAACCAGCTCTAAAATGGAAATGACAAGAGCAGACAAGAGAGTGGTACCCACATGACCTCTGCGATTGTCAAAACCATCTTTTCATTGGCTGGAACCTGGGTACTTGTTGAACGACGGGGCCCCATCGTCAACCCTTAGTTCCCTGGTTCGCTGGTTGGGGGAGATAATCTGTAAATGAGGGTGTGTACATGCGTCGAATAGAGGTTACGTATTCTTTGCATGCCACATACATATATATATATATATATATATATATATATATATATATATATATATATATATATATATATATATATATATATTTATATATAATTAATCACGACTATTTTAAATGACACATTGGTAATGAAAAAAGGCTTGATGTCACATAACTTGTTTATCAAATACTTCAGAACGCTCCCCGGCGGATGCTATGGGTATTTCCACTTGACCTGCAACACTTAAGTTATTGGAAAATAAGGGTGGTTGATCTAGGGGTCCTTGGTTTCCATGCCATGTTTATCACCTAGTTCTTTCACTTATTTGATTAAGTGCTCATTTGCCCCAAGATTTGAGGATCTCTGATCCTATTGGAACGAGGTTATAACACGGTGGCAGGCTCCTATATTTGATCATCTGGGTCTGCCTGAAACTGGCGACACCACAACTCCTTTGCCTTCAGTTTCGGAGCATCATATGTGGGTATTAACCCTTGTAGACGCACAAGTGTAGTCTGGTGCTGTGTGCCATCATTTCTGGCTAAAATGGTCACTACTCGGCCTCTACTGGCTACCGTCAGCACTGGTTAACTTAAGTGTCTATTCTGATGGGAAACAAGGTGTGGCGAGCCATCGCTAAATATCGTTAACTTCCTCGTGTTCTGCATTCTTTCTTTCTGACGTTGGGCAGATGAGACCATAAAGTTAAAATTGTTCTGCTGACACACACATACAGCTGTGTTCGGTAAGAATGGGGGGGGGGCTGCTAGGTCATGGTTTACAATAATCAAATAATCCTGGGAGGTTTTAGGGACAGCCAAGATGAAATCCCCAGCATGTGGTGCCTCATTGCTGGGAGGCTAGTATTTTTCCTTTCCTGATACTTTGACAAGCATCGTTGAGGCAATTTTATCCATAATGGAACTGTCCTAATGGGACTGTAGACTTTAAGAGGATCTATTCTTCTTAAAGAGTCTGCAGAGTTGGATGCAAGACACGATGAATGGAATGCGGAAAAGTCTCCGAGTGTCGCCTTGTGAACTCCTGTTTCCTCTTACTCTAACTGTAAATGTTGTTTCATCTTACTAGTAATCCTCCAATCATAGATTTAGTGTTTTATTCTATATTGATTTCAAAAGTTCTTCGTATTCACTTAATTTTTGGCTGTCAAAGAATGGTACACAGGTGAGAAATATTTTGACCGTGTTGGTTACCTTTTTTTTTTTTTTTTTTTTACATCACATCATTCAGCTTTTTCCTCGAGGTTCGTGTAAATATCCTGAAAATCCATAGATGTTTCCAGTAATGTGTTATCAGAGAGTGGTAGTTAAGGCTGTTGATAAGATGAATATAACAGCATTAATGACTGATCAGTTGGTCCAGATGATTTCACTTTTGAAAGGGTTGACAACGGGCCCGTCCCTGCACCAGTCACTGCTGTCAGGGATTTCTCTGTACCTGCCAGAGTGACATAATCCATGTAACAGATATTGAGTCCGCTCATCGATATAGTAGTGTGCTGCTACACTACTCATTATAACAGTTAAATAGTGAGAAGAGAAATTTTCCTATATTTACCGCTCACATTACATCACATATTGAGCGCGTGGTAGTGAAATGTGGTGTGTGATTACCGTAGAGTTTCTCCGAGGGAAGCCCATCCAGCCCCAGGCATCGCCCTCTCTCCCTCTACCTTCTTTCCTCTCCTCTGCCTTTTGTGTGTAATTTCTCTTACCTCCGCTCTGGGATGATGGAAATATCTTCAAAAGATTTCTTTTTCCTCTGTATGGGATAGGCTATCTTGAGACACGGCAATTTCCAAGTGATAGCAACATCAGCTATGCTGGAAGGAAATCTTTGAGGCTACCGTAGCTGATGAACCCTTGTTGGAATGATGATATCCTTGTTATCCTACTGAAGTCTCCCAGTTCAGGCCGACAGATTTCAACACCTTGTATGAGCCTCATCCTGCGTGATGGAATATGACAGGGAAGCACCTGTGTGTGTGTCTGTGTGTGTGTGTGTGTGTGTGTGTGTGTACTTTCATACATTTGTTCTTGCATGGTTCTCACAGCTCGTGGCTCCGCCCCTCAAGGCTTATCAAGTGGATTTATTAGTTTGTTGTGTGCACTTACTAACCCTGAGGCTGAAAAATGCTTCGTAACGTCCCTATGGCTCACATACTGGTTCTACAAAAGAGTTATCAATGAGTGGATCTGACTTCCAAGTAGAATCATTGAAGCTAATACCACGAGGAAGTTTTAAAAATAGGTCATGCAAAATTAAGAGTGAGAGAAGATAGATTTGAGGAGGTTTGCTGCATTCTTATGTTCTTAGCTGACATCTGTGCCCTGCTCGCTCTTTCGCTTCTCAAACAGCATATCCCTTTTCACTATTTAGTCGTCTCAAGATTTTGCTAGTCATTATCACGTCCTTCCTGGTCCTATTTTATTCTGGTGTTATTTGGATATACTTCTTATCTTTCTCACAATGCTTCTCACCAATCTCGCTGTGAATCTTTATATATTTGGTTATTTTTATATTAATGGTCAAGTGAAGGTTCTATGCTGGCGCCGCGTACTCCAAGATGAACCTAACTGACAATGCTGCAAATGAATCGAGGAATATTTTGTACGTCATAGTTACATATGGCAAGTGATTTGCCTTTATCAAGATTATAAAAGTCGTTGCAATATGGCATGCATCACTGATGTTATGTTTGTGCTTCTGGAGGGAAGTTTGGTGCCAGGTTCAGCCCAGATGTACTTTGACACACGTCTCAGTGAGTTTATCATCATCCGTGTAGTGCCACGCTTCTAGTCACTCTTCTGTTCCTACCTCCAGTAAACTGCCAGAAATAGGAGCATATCAAGGCAGTTTAGTCTTGACGTTGAGAGAAATATTACAGCAGATTACAATAGTAAATACTGAGGTTCAAACGTACACAGTGCCAAGCCGAACTCAGTTCAATACTTTATATACCTTCAGGAAAACAAAATACTGGTTAAAAAAATGAATATTGTGAAAATAGTGAGTTAGAAAGTACTGAACCTGTACAGTTGAATTTAGCGAAACGTGTGTTTATAGTAAGAATGGTGGAAATGGAAGAGCAGAGACGGTGTTGGGCAGGATTCATTTAGGGTAATGTGTATACATGGCAGGTTGGTGTAGCAACTGCAGGCGAGGAAAGACAATGTAGAGTATGATGGTATGAGAAGACACTCTCCGCCACTAAAATTTATAATAGACCAGAGTTTAGGAGTGTTGAAGCAATACAACATACACGAATGAACAATATAAGAATGTTGTAACTAATGTTAGAAACATTTTACGAAAATGCACAGAATTTGTTGAAATAATTTGATTTATGTAAGATAATTACACCGGGAATGTTGAGTCAGCCATTGAAGAAGTTGATATCATTATTGGCTTGTCGACATTGTAGACCATAATTCGCTATCGTTATGACAGTAAGTTTACTAACAGGAAACTGCATTTGAATTCCACTAAGAATATGGTTTGTCACATTTTATAAACCTATGAAGATGGTCTTGTAATTTAGTGTAGTTGTGATGATTTGTGCTAAACCTCAGCAACTGCGCCTCTCCTGCCAACACTAACATCACAGTGAGTCGGTCCCTTCTGGCTTGTAGTTTGTATAACAAAATAACCTAAATCTCATAATCTTTCAGGAACTTCTCTTTGGTACCATGAATTAATATCATGGATCTTCCGGGAACTTCTCTTTGGTAACATTATTAGGTCATCCTAAATTTTCGTCTTTCCTAGTCACCATGAGCTCTGTTTTTATTGTACTCTTGTAACTCTAGCCTGATATCCTAGAATGCATTCTAGTGTCCTTCTCGGTAATGTGTCAAAAGCCGCTCTTCCAGCCTGACCTCTGCTAATCTGTCATAGAATTGTTTTAATTTTGTAATATACACTTGACCGTACCTGAGTCCGTGCTGGCACTGAGCTTGGAGTCCGTGCTGGCACTGAACTTGTAGTCCATGCTGGCACTGAGCTTGTAGTCCGTGCTGGCACTGAGCTTGTAGTCCGTGCTGGCACTGAGCTTGTAGTCCGTGCTGGCACTTAGCTTGTAGTCCGTGCTGGCACTTAGCTTGTAGTCCGTGCTGACACTTAGCTTGTAGTCCGTGCTGGCACTGAGCTTGGAGTCCGTGCTGGCACTGAGCTTGTAGTCCGTGCTGGCACTTAGCTTGTAGTCCGTGCTGGCACTGAGCTTGGAGTTCGTGCCGGCACTGAGCTTGGAGTCCGTGCTGGCACTGAGCTTGGAGTCCGTGCTGGCACTGAGCTTGGAGTCCGTGCTGGCACTGAGCTTGGAGTCCGTGCTGGCACTGAGCTTGGAGTCCGTGCTGGCACTGAGCTTGGAGTCAGTGCTGGCACTGAGCTTGGAGTCAGTGCTGGCACTGAGCTTGGAGTCCGTGCTGGCACTGAGCTTGGAGTCCGTGCCGGCACTGAGCTTGGAGTCCGTGCTGGCACTGAGCTTGGAGTCCGTGCTGGCACTGAGCATGGATGGACTGAGGAGCTACACTGGTATCTTTATCTCTCAGTAACATTACGCTGAGTGGTTATTGTGGATACTGACTTGTGGGAAGTTGCTGTAATTCCTCTTGTTATAAACACACACTGAGGATAATGTTTATTCTTCCTCAGCAGATATTTACCTTAAAATTTAGATGAAAACATTTAGTTTTTTAGTTTTTTTTGTTTGCCTATTTTCTAATTTTTTTTTTTTGCCTGGTAGAGTTGAAAGTGTGACATCACAATTTTCTTTTTTTTTAATTTTCTGTGATGTGTTACTGTTGTTTTAAACACCCCGGGATTTGTTATTGTATTTTTCAATACCCCGGGATCTGTTTCTTCAGTTCTTAATACCCTGGGATCTGTAACTGTGAGTTTTAATACCCTAGGATCGGTTACTGTGGTTTTTTTAATACTTTGGTATGTGGTGCTGTGGTTTTTAATGAGTTGTGTAACTTTTGTTTTTAATATCCTGGGATCTCTTATTTTGGTTTTGAATAACTTTCTTTTCACTCTCTGAAAGTCGTCATTCTTTCAGACTTATCAGTTTGTTCTAAGTAAATTATCTTCAGTTTTGTGTCCCTGTGGAGCAAATTTATTTCATATATATTTTTCTTTTACTGCCAAGTCGCTTAAGAAGTGAATCTTCACACTTATCTCTTCTCCTCCTCGTTCTCATTTTTTCCTCGTCTACTTGTCTCTTTTGTTTCCTACTGTGAGATATTTCATGTTCTTTCTCCCGTTAGTTTCTTCTTGGTTCCTCCTCCATTCACTGTCTGTTGAAACAAATTGATTTTCCACTGTTCAGTTGTTGTTAGTGTGAGATATCTTCTTCCTGCTGGAGAGAAATAAATTTGTGACTTGTCAGGAGTTTTTGAGTGAAGATGCTGTCAAGTGGTGAGGTGCAGGCAGCTCAGTGTTCTGAGAAGTGGTGCGGTGCAGGCAACTCAGTGTTCTGAGAAGTGGTGTGGTGCAGGCAGCTCAGTGTTCTGAGAAGTGGTGTGGTGCAGGCAACTCAGTGTTCTGAGAAGTGGTGTGGTGCAGGCAGCTCAGTGTTCTGAGAAGTGGTGTGGTGCAGGCAGCTCAGTGTTCTGAGAAGTGGTGTGGTGCAGGCAGCTCAGTGTTCTGAGAAGTGGTGTGGTGCAGGCAGCTCAGTGTTCTGAGAAGTGGTGTGGTGCAGGCAACACAGTGTTCAGTAAAGAATCTCTCCCGGTCATCATATTCCTCTTACGTGTTCACTAGCTTCGTATTCTTGTTTTTCATTTCTCTAGGTTATCCTCCCCCTCTGCCAGATCAACGTAGTTACCTGTCAGTGGTTACTTAATTGCCATTACCTGAGTCTTTAAATAATTATATGAGGAGAGCTGTGTGCTAGCTGTGAGGTTGTCAGTACTACTGCACTATGTTGGGTGTTCCCCTGTTCCTGTGTCTTAGTCTTGGCCCCGCCTCTTCACCGGTTGCTACTGGGCCCTCTCTCTCCCCGCTCCATGAGCTTTATCAAACCTCGTCTTAAAACTGTGTATGGTTCCTGCCTCCACTACGTCATTTTCTAGGCTATTCCACTGCCTGACAACTCTATGACTGAAGAAATACTTCCTAATATCTCTCTGACTCATTTGTGTCTTCAACTTCCAATTGTGGCCTCTTGTTTCTGTGTCCCCTCCCTGGAACATCCTGTCTTTGTCCACCTTGTCTATTCCACGCAGTATTTTATATGTCGTTATCATGTCTCCCCTGACCCTCCTGTCCTCCAGTGTCGTCAGGCCGATTTCCCTTAATCTTTCTTCATAGGACATTCCCCTTAGCTGTGGAACTAACCTTGTCGCAAACCTTTGTACTTTCTCTAGTTTCTTGACGTGCTTTATCAAGTGCGGGTTCCAAACAGGTGCTGCATACTCCAGTATGGGCCTGACATACACGGTGTACAGTGTCTTGAACGATTCCTTACTAAGGTATCGGAATGCTGTTCTCAGGTTTGTCAGGCGCCCATATGCTGCAGCAGTTATCTGATTGATGTGTGCTTCCGGAGACATGCTCGGTGTTATACTCACCCCAAGATCTTTCAGTTTCTTTTCTATCACTGTGGTCATGCAAGAATATTGGGGTTGGGGGAGCGAGAGCCTTGGTGGGGGCCTATATGGGGCTGTGGTGTACGTGGGGTTTGTGATGATGGGGGTGGGGTCAGAATGCCCATAAGGGACAGCTGTTGGGGTGAGGTTTGTGATATGGGGGTTGGTGGCAGAGGGATCAGTGAGTGGGTTGTAGTATAGGTTGCTCAGTTGCGTTGGGAATGTCGCGGTTGGAGTCTTTTGGTGGGAGATTCTGTGGGGTGTGTTTGCCCTTCCTCCTGTGTCTGGGTCCTGCTCATCTTCGTCATTGCCTCTCGTTCCTCCTTGCGTCTCTGTACCCTCTCTTTCAGTGTAGTCCTTTCTTCTTGTGTTCTGTCGCGGTCGAGGTATACTCTCTGGTACCCCTGTTTGTCCCTCAGTCTTGCTTTCTCTTGCAGAATCCTGGTTCGTGTGTGTGTGTGTGTGTGTGTGTGTTGTTACCATTTGGTCCTAGGCACATGGCGATTAGACACTAGTTGTGTGTGTTTGTGTGTGTGTGCGTGTGTGCGTGTGTGTGTGTGTGTGTGTGTGTGTGTGTGTGTGTGTGCGCGTATGTGTGCGTGCGTGTGTGTGTGTGTACTCACCTATTTGTAGTTGCAGGGGTCGAGTCTTAGCTTCTGGCCCCGCCTCTTCACCGGTTGCTACTGTGTCCTCTCTCTCCCTGCTCCATGAGCTTTATCAAACCTCGTCTTAAAACTATGTATGGTTCCTGCCTCCACTACGTCACTTTATTGGCTATTACACTGCCTGACAACTCTGACTGAAGAAATACTTCCTAACATCTCTTTGACTCATCTGAGTCTTCAACTTCCAATTGTGACCTCTTGTTTCTGTGTCCCATCTCTGGAATATCCTGTCTTTGTCTACCTTGTCTATTCCACGCGGTATTTTATAGGTCGTTATCATGTCTCCCCTGACCCTCCTGTCCTCCAGTGCCGTCAGGCCGATTTCCCTTAACCTTTCTTCATAGGATATTCCCCTTAGCTCTGGAACTAACCTTGTTGCAAACCTTTCCAGTTTCTCTAATTTCTGACGTGCTTGATCAAGTGCGGGTTCCAAACAGGTGCTGCATACTCCAGTATGGACCTGACGTACTCTGTGTACAGTGTCTTCAACGATTCCTTGCTAAGGTATCGGAACGCTGTTCTCAGGTTTGCCTGGCGCCCATATGCGGCAGCAGTTATCTGGTTGATGTGTGCTTCCGGAGACATGCTCGGTGTTATACTCACCCCAAGATCTTTCTCCTTGAGCGAGGTTTGCAGTCTTTGGCCACCTAGCCTATACTCCGTCTGCGGTCTTCTGTGCCCTTCCCCGATCTTCATGGCTTTGCATTTAGTGGTGTTAAATTCGAGAAGCCAGTTGCTGGACCAGGTGTCCAGTTGTCCAGGTCTCTTTGAAGTCCTGCCTGATCCTCATCTGATTTAATTCTCCTCATTAACTTCACATCGTATGCGAACAGGTACACTTCTGAGTCTAACCCTTCCATCATGTCGTTCACATATACCAAAAATAGCACTGGTCCTAGGACCTACCCCTGTGGGAACCCCCCGCTCGTCACAGGTGCCCACTGTGATACCTCATTACGTACTATGACTCGTTGTTGCCTCCCTGTCAGGTATTCTCTGATCCATTGCAATGCCCTTCCTGTTATTTGCGCCTGATGCTCTAGCTTCTGCACTAATCTCTTGTGAGAAACTGTGTCAATGGCCTTCTTGCAGTCCAAGAAGATGCAATCAACCCACCCCTCTCTCTCGTGTCTTACTTCTGTTACTTTATCATAAAACTCCAGAAGGTTTGTGACACAGGATTTGCCTTCCATGAATCCGTGCTGGTTGGCGTTTATACTCTTGTGTGTGTGTGTGTGTGCGCGCGCGTGTGTGTGTGCGCGTGCGTGCGTGTGCGTGTGTGTGTGTGTGTGTGCGTGCGTGCGTGCGTGTGTGTGTGTGTGTGTGCGTGTGTGTGTGTGTGTGTGTGTGTGTGTGTGTGTGTTTGTGTGTGTGCGCGCGCGCACGTGTGTGTGTGTCGTGCCGAGTAAGTAAAATTGGTCAATTAGCAAGAAGTCTTTTAAAATTAAGTCCTTTCTAAAATTTCTGTTTTACGTTTAAAGATATATTTTTTTCATTTATGTTAGTGTAAAAATTAATAATTTTGTACCAAAAGAATCTTGGATAACTTACCTAACCTTATTATAACAAGCGCAATTTAATTTAACCTAATCCAACTAAATATATTTTAGACAAGTTTACAATAATTTAATAATAAACAAACGCAATGAAATATATATTTTTCGTTAGGTTAAGAATGATTTTTGCAAAATTATTACATACACAAATTTTCGCTTGTCCTATATGGCAAGAAGAGCGTTGCTATTTAAGCCAAGATCGCAAGTTCTGCCTATTCGGCACGACATTATTTATATATATATATATATATATATATATATATATATATATATATATATATATATATATATATATATATATATATTAATATATATGTGTGTGTGTGTGATTAATTATATATGTATTATTAATATATATATATATATATATATATATATATATATATATATATATATATATATATATATATTTCACCTACATTATATAACTGTAAGCCTGTGCTGGTAACAGTGACTATTTGTGTTTTGTAAAAAAAAGTAGGCATGGAAGTTTAATTCAATTAATTCCTATTGGATTTTGGGTTCTCGTTAAGTTCCCTGACCCTGTTGGTAACACTTGACCGTTTTATCTGCTGTTGGCGTTTGCAACTGTTAGCTGTTTTTACTCTTATTTGACTGTGCTGTTTTTTTTCACTCTGTTGTGTTTAGTTATGTGTGACGTATGGCCCTTACGGGTTTGATGCTCCCCATTGTGTCTAATAATAATGATTTCTAAAAATAATGATAAAATTTATTAATATATTAATGACCATTACTAATAACCAATAAAAATGATTATTCTGCTATTACTATTACCAGTATTATTATTATTATTATTATTATTATTATTATTATTATTATTATTAAAATAAGTGTAAACTGTGCCCCTCTCTCGCTTTCACTCTCACTCTCGCTCACTCTCACTCTCGCTCACTCTCACTCTCACTCTCGCTCGCAGAGATGTTTGTTTCCGGTACTCAGAGCGTTAGTGAGGCAAGCTAATGGCTCTTAGCCCAACATTTCCTCAGCATTTCATGAATGTTCGTTGTTTTAGTGTGAATGTTGGACCGTGTGTGTGTGTGTGTGTGTGTGTGTTGTGTGTGTGTGTGTGTGTGTGTGTGTGTGTGTGTGTGACATATTTTTGAGGTCAAAGGACAAACTAGTCTAGATGTGACCTGATTATTATCGTATTCTGTCTGTTTATCTGTATCTATCACTCCTATCTATTTCTTTCGAATTATCTTGCCTTTGTAAGTTGACTTCTAAAGTAATGATTGATGGGTCTGTCGCACTGAATCTGAAATATTAAAATGACTTACATACTTATCTATGTTTGTCTCGTTCCTTTAAGAAAGTGACGGGGAACTTCCCCCAGTGTGTCGGTGTCAGCTACTTTCCTCAGCTCTAGTGATGGGTCCTTACCTGCTTCACAGAATAGGTAATTGAATTATTTTCCACAAATAGGTACCTAGAGAAATGTTCCTTTCCGGAATAGGAATCTGCAGAAAATATAATGTCAAAAGGTACTTTCAAGAAATAAATTCTTTTCAGATTAACTTCTACGATGATTACTTTCCATAATAGGTACTACTGTACATGATAGATACATTTTTACACCCTCGATATTTTCAGTGATTGACGTATCTGTGCAGTGATCATAGTTATTGTTGCAGTGGCTGTATAATTTCTGCTGGGAGCAGGGTTAGTTTGTCGTATTTGCACCGTTCTTCGTTCTTAACTTCGTTGTAGCTGCTGTGTCCTTGCCGTCTGATTGCTATATCTTTACATATTAAAAGTCCCAACATAACACCCTACACTCTCCATTAACAACCTTCTCCTAAATAGGATACACCATTCGTGACATCAGTGTCAGGAGTGACCTATATAAAATTGAGCAGAATCCATCAGGACTTGTCAGTTGTTCCGAGAACCTTCGTCTAGTTATAGTTCGTCAAGGCAGAAAATTTGAAGCCAGTCGGTTAAGGCGTTCCGCAGTTGGAAGTTGTTGGAAGATAACATTGTTACAGATTACAACGTGGCGGCTCTTACATCACTTCAAGCAGTATTTAAGGGTTGAGTTGGACCTATAGTGCTGCTGCTGCTGCTGTTGCTGTTGCTATTATTATTGTTCCTGCTGTTACTCCTGCTGTTGCTGCTACTACCACTGCTGCTCCTGTTGTTGCTGCTATTGTTGTTATTATTGTTGTTCCTACTGCTGTTGCTGCTTCCACTGCTGCTGCTGCATGTGCTGCATCGCCGTAACCCTTCCTGCTTTCCCGTCGGAGCTGCTGCCGATTCTGTTGCTATTCTAGTAGCTGTTCTTCCCTACAGATCTCATCGCCCTCAGCTTTCCTGCTCCATCTCCTTAAAGCCCAGCTCTCTGTCTTGCAGGTTCCTGCGCTCATTAGTTCAGTGAGAATGTCTGGCGGAGGCGAACACCTGCAGGTGGTCAGGTGTGTGCCTTCTCCTCCCCCCATGCTCCTCCTACAGGAAGCTTGGCCCTTCAGGTACTCAACTGATTTCCCACAGGAGTCTTGTCCACCTGTCGTCAGGAAGCACAGCGTCACCTGCATTCTTCAGGGGAAGCACTGCTTTCTGAAGTGAACTGTGGTTGATTGTATGTGTACTTTGGTTGATTGTATGTGTACTGTGGTTGATTGTGAGTGTACTGTAGTTGATTGTGTGTGTACTATGGTTGATTGTGTGTACTGTGGTTGATTGTGTGTACTGTGGTTGCTTGCCTGTGTACTGTAATTGATGGTAAGTGTACTGTGGTTGATGGTGAGTGCACTGTGATTGATGGTGTGTGTACTCTGATTGATGGTGTGTGTGTACTGTGGTTGATGGTGCGTGTACTGTGGTTGATGGTGTGTGTGTACTGTGGTTGGTGTGTGTACTGTGGTTGATGGTGTGTGTGTGTACTGTGGTTGATGGTGTGTGTGTGTACTGTGGTTGATAGTATGTGTACTGTGGTTAATGGTGTGTGTGTACTATGGTTGATGGTGTGTGTGTACTGTGGTTGATGGTGTGTGTGTGTTCTGTGATTTATCGTGTGTGTACTGTGGTTGGTGTGTGTGTGTTCTGTGGTTGATGGTGTGTACTGTGGTTGATGGTGTGTGTGTACTGTGGTTGATGGTGTGTATGTACTGTGGTTGATGGTGTGTGTGTACTGTGGTTGATGGTGTGTATGTACTGTGGTTGATGGTGTGTGTGTACTGTGGTTGATGGTGTGTGTGTGTGTTCTGTGGTTTATCGTGTGTGTACTGTGGTTGATGGTGTGTGTGTACTGCAGTTGACGTGTGTGTGTGTGTGTGTGTGTGTGTACTGTGGTTGATGGCGTGTGTACTGTGGTTCATGGTGTGTGTGAGTGTGTGTGTTTGTACTGTGGTTCATGGTGTGTGTGTGTGTGTGTGTGTACTGTGGTTGATGGTGTGTGCGTACTGTGGTTGATGGTGTGTGCGTGTACTACTGTGGTTGTTGGTGTGTGCGTGTACTACTGTGGTTGATGGTGTGCGTTCTGTGGTTGATGTGTGTGTGTGTATATACTATGGTTGATGGCGTGTGTTTACTGTGGTTGATGTCGTGTGTACTGTATTTGATGGTGTGTGTGTGTGTGTGTACTGTAGTTGGTGGCGTGTGTGTACTGTGGTTGATGGCATGTGTGTGCTGTGGTTGATGGTGTGTGTACTGTGGTTGATGGTGTGTGTGTATACTATGGTTGATGGCGTGTGTGTACTGTGGTTGATGGTGTGTGTGTATACTATGGTTGATGGTGTGTGTGTACTGTTGTTGATGGTGTATGTGTACTGTGGTTGATGGTGTGTGTACTGTGGTTGATGGTGTGTGTGTGTACTGTGGTTGATGGTGTGTGTACTGTGGTTGATGGTGTGTGTGTACTGTGGTTGACGGTGTGTGTGTACTGTGGTTGATGGTGTGTGTGTACTGTGGTTGACGGTGTGTGTACTGTGGTTGATGGTGTGTGTGTACTGTGGTTGACGGTGTGTGTGTACTGTGGTTGACGGTGTGTGTACTGTGGTTGATGGTGTGTGTGTACTGTGGTTGATGGTGTGTGTACTGTGGTTGATGGTGTGTGTGTACTGTGGTTGACAGTGTGTGTGTACTGTGGTTGATGGCATGTGTGTGCTGTGGTTGATGGTGTGTGTACTGTATTTGATGGTGTGTGTGTGTACTGTTGTTGATGGTGTGTGTACTGTATTTGATGGTGTGTGTGTTTACTGTGGTTGATGGTGTGTGTGTACTGTGGTTGATGGCGTGTGCGTACTGCGGTTGATGGTGTGTGTGTTTACTGTGGTTGATGGTGTGTGAGTTTACTGTGGTTGATGGTGTGTGTGTACTGCGGTTGATGGTGTGTGTACTGTGGTTGATGGTGTGTGTGTGTGTACTGTGGTTGACGGTGTGTGTGTACTGTGGTTGACGGTGTGTGTACTGTGGTTGATGGTGTGTGTACTGTGGTTGATGTGTGTACTGTAGTTGATGGTGTGTGTACTGTGGTTGACGGTGTGTGTGTACTGTGGTTGATGATGTGTGTACTGTGGTTGATGGTGTGTGTACTGTGGTTGATGGTGTGTGTGTACTGTGGCTGATGGTGTGTGCACCATGGTTGATGGTGTGTACTGTGGTTAATGGTGTGTGTACTGTAGTTGATGGTGTGTGTACTGTGGTTGATGGTGTGTGTGTGTGTGTGTGTGTGTGTGTGTACTGTGGTTGATGGCGCGTGTACTGTGGTTGATGGCGTGTGCACTGTGGTTGATGGTGTGTGTGTACTGTGGTTGATGGCGTGTGTATACCGTGATTGATGGTGTGTGTGTACTGTGGTTGATGGTGTGTGTGTGTGTACTGTAGTTGACGGTGTGTGTACTGTAGTTGATGGTGTGTGTACTGTGATTGATGGTGTGTGTGTGTGTGTACTGTAGTTGATGGTGTGTGTACTGTGGTTGATGGTGTGTGTACTGTAGTTGATGTGTGTACTGTGGTTGATGGTGTGTGTACTGTGGTTGATGGTGTGTGTACTGTGGTTGATGGTGTGTGTACTGTGGTTGATGGTGTGTGTACTGTGGTTGATGGTGTGTGTGTACTGTGGTTGACGGTGTGTGTGTACTGTGGTTGGTGTGTGTGTACTGTGGTTGACGGTGTGTGTACTGTGGTTGATGGTGTGTGTGTACTGTGGTTGACGGTGTGTGTGTACTGTGGTTGACGGTGTGTGTGTACTGTGGTTGATGGTGTGTGTGTACTGTGGTTGATGGTGTGTGTACTGTGGTTGATGGTGTGTGTGTACTGTGGTTGACGGTGTGTGTGTACTGTGGTTGATGGCATGTGTGTGCTGTGGTTGATGGTGTGTGTACTGTATTTGATGGTGTGTGTGTACTGTGGTTGATGGTGTGTGTACTGTATTTGATGGTGTGTGTGTTTACTGTGGTTGATGGTGTGTGTGTACTGTGGTTGATGGCGTGTGCGTACTGCGGTTGATGGTGTGTGTGTTTACTGTGGTTGATGGTGTGTGTGTACTGCGGTTGATGGTGTGTGTACTGTGGTTGATGGTGTGTGTGTGTGTACTGTGGTTGACGGTGTGTGTGTACTGTGGTTGACGGTGTGTGTACTGTGGTTGATGGTGTGTGTACTGTGGTTGATGATGTGTGTACTGTAGTTGATGGTGTGTGTACTGTGGTTGACGGTGTGTGTGTACTGTGGTTGATGATGTGTGTACTGTGGTTGATGGTGTGTGTACTGTGGTTGATGGTGTGTGTGTACTGTGGCTGATGGTGTGTGCACCATGGTTGATGGTGTGTACTGTGGTTAATGGTGTGTGTACTGTAGTTGATGGTGTGTGTACTGTGGTTGATGGTGTGTGTGTGTGTGTGTGTGTGTGTGTGTGTACTGTGGTTGATGGCGCGTGTACTGTGGTTGATGGCGTGTGCACTGTGGTTGATGGTGTGTGTGTACTGTGGTTGATGGCGTGTGTATACCGTGATTGATGGTGTGTGTGCACTGTGGTTGATGGTGTGTGTGTGTGTACTGTAGTTGACGGTGTGTGTACTGTAGTTGATGGTGTGTGTACTGTGATTGATGGTGTGTGTGTGTGTACTGTAGTTGGTGTGTGTACTGTGGTTGATGGTGTGTGTACTGTAGTTGATGTTGTGTGTACTGTGGTTGATGGTGTGTGTACTGTGATTGATGGTGTGTGTACTGTGGTTGATGGTGTGTGTACTGTGGTTGATGGTGTGTGTACTGTGGTTGATGGTGTGTGTACTGTGGTTGATGGTGTGTGTACTGTGGTTGATGGTGTGTGTGTGTACTGTGGTTGATGGTGTGTGTACTGTGGTTGATGGTGTGTGTACTGTGGTTGATGGTGTGTGTACTGTGGTTGATAGTGTGTGTGTACTGTGGTTGATGGTGTGTGTACTGTGGTTGATGGTGTGTGTGTGTACTGTGGTTGATGGTGTGTGTACTGTGGTTGATGGTGTGTGTGTACTGTGGTTGATGGTGTGTGTACTGTGGTTGATGGTGTGTGTACTGTGGTTGATGGTGTGTGTACTGTGGTTGATGGTGTGTGTACTGTGGTTGATGGTGTGTGTACTGTGGTTGATGGTGTGTGTACTGTGGTTGATGGTGTGTGTACTGTGGTTGATGGTGTGTGTACTGTGGTTGATGGTGTGTGTACTGTGGTTGATGGTGTGTGTACTGTGGTTGATGGTGTGTGTACTGTGATTGATGGTGTGTGTACTGTGGTTGATGGTGTGTGTACTGTGGTTGATGGTGTGTGTACTGTGGTTGATGGTGTGTGTACTGTGGTTGATGGTGTGTGTACTGTGGTTGATGGTGTGTGTACTGTGGTTGATGGTGTGTGTACTGTGGTTGATGGTGTGTGTACTGTGGTTGATGGTGTGTGTACTGTGGATGATGGTGTGTGTACTGTGGTTGATGGTGTGTGTACTGTGGTTGATGGTGTGTGTACTATGATTGATGGTGTGTGTACTGTGGTTGATGGTGTGTGTACTGTGGTTGATGGTGTGTGTACTGTGGTTGATGGTGTGTGTACTGTGGTTGATGGTGTGTGTACTGTGGTTGATGGTGTGTGTACTGTGGTTGATGGTGTGTGTACTGTGGTTGATGGTGTGTGTACTGTGGTTGATGGTGTGTGTACTGTGGTTGATGGTGTGTGTACTGTGGTTGATGGTGTGTGTACCGTGGTTGATGGTGTGTGTACCGTGGTTGATGGTGTGTGTACTGTGGTTGATGGTGTGTGTACTGTGGTTGATGGTGTGTGTACTGTGGTTGATGGTGTGTGTACTGTGGTTGATGGTGTGTGTACTGTGGTTGATGGTGTGTGTACTGTGGTTGATGGTGTGTGTTCTGTGGTTGATGGTGTGTGTACTGTGGTTGATGGTGTGTGTACTGTGGTTGATGGTGTGTGTACTGTGGTTGATGGTGTGTGTGTACTGTGGTTGATGGTGTGTGTACTGTGGTTGATGGTGTGTGTACTGTGGTTGATGGTGTGTGTACTGTGGTTGATAGTGTGTGTGTGTACTGTGGTTGATGGTGTGTGTACTGTGGTTGATGGTGTGTGTGTGTACTGTGGTTGATGGTGTGTGTACTGTGGTTGATGGTGTGTGTGTACTGTGGTTGATGGTGTGTGTACTGTGGTTATTACAAAAAAGTAATTTTTAAAAGAAGATGGTAAGATTTACTCCTTTTGTAATAAAGAGTTCGGGATACATAAATACACACATTAATATAAATTAATCTTTAATATATAAAAATCAACTATCTTTGGTCTAGAGGTATTTGAACTATGATATAATAATAATATGTACATGTTACTATAATAAATTATAATCAGCATTTTACTAAAATATAATTAATAACCCTACACAGGGTACAACTCTTGACACTACTGTCACTATATATATATATCTCTATGCTAAAACAATAAATTATAAATAACATTTTTATAATAATAAATTACAATCAACTGCCTCTCACGACACGAAGTCAGTCACACGACACTGTTCAGTGTACACTACAACCAGGCCATCTTCAGTGTCCCACGACACCCTTTTCATCTCAGTGTTCCACTACGGTCCTGTGCATATCTCAGTGTTCCACTCCATCGTACGTCCCTCAGTGTCACACTACGGTCCTGGCCCAGTTCAGTGTAACACTCCAACCTTTTCTTCATGTAATGTCCCACTAAACAGCATCTGACGACTCCGGCCCACAGTTGATCAACGTAGACGGTGAGTCCACAGACATCACCGGTAGTCCAGTAAATCCTCTCCAAAGGCGGTTGACACACCGCTAGCCGAACACCATGCTGCAAGCTCACTGAATGCGGCCGTCAAGTAACTGAGGCCAACAGACTCAGTGAGCTGCGGTGAGCGGTTCTTCTAACGCCAGTAGATAGGTACGATTCGGTGGTCAGGTACCTACTGCATAGACGTGTACCCTGAGGAGTTCAGGTACTTAATGTTGAAGCCAGTAGACGTGTACCCTTCGGTGGTCAGGTACCTACTGCTTAGGTGTGTACAGCGAGGCGCTCAGGTACATAATATTTCTAAAGCCAGTAGACGTGTACCCTTCGGTGGTCAGGTACCTACTGCTTAGGTGTGTACAGCGAGGCGCTCTGGTACATACTGTTACTAAAGCCAGTAGACGTGTACCCTTCGGTGGTCAGGTACCTACTGCTTAGGTGTGTACAGCGAGGCGCTCTGGTACATACTGTTACTAAAGCCAGTAGACGTGTACCCTTCGGTGGTCAGGTACCTACTGCTTAGGTGTGTACAGCGAGGCGCTCTGGTACATACTGTTACTAAAGCCAGTAGACGTGTACCCTTCGGTGGTCAGGTACCTACTGCTTAGGTGTGTACCGTGAGGCACTCAGGCTCTTACTGCTCTAAGGCCGGCTCAGCAGCCCCCACATTGGGTTTGATGACGCACCCAGTGGTACTGCCGGCCGGCAGGTTAACTATTTAACCGCTAGTTTGGCAGGGGCCGCAACACCCCCACCACAAAAGGACCGACACACAAAGATCAATGTAATATGTATCCCGAACCGTCATCCCGGATATGATCGTCCAGAAATCATTCTAGATAATCATTATCCTCCCGGACAGGCCCCCATATATTACAAAAAAGTAATTTTTAAAAGAAGATGGTAAGATTTACTCCTTTTGTAATAAAGAGTTCGGGATACATAAATACACACATTAATATAAATTAATCTTTAATATATAAAAATCAACTATCTTTGGTCTAGAGGTATTTGAACTATGATATAATAATAATATGTACATGTTACTATAATAAATTATAATCAGCATTTTACTAAAATATAATTAATAACCCTACACAGGGTACAACTCTTGACACTACTGTCACTATATATATCTCTATGCTAAAACAATAAATTATAAATAACATTTTTATAATAATAAATTACAATCAACTGCCTCTCACGACACGAAGTCAGTCACACGACACTGTTCAGTGTACACTACAACCAGGCCATCTTCAGTGTCCCACGACACCCTTTTCATCTCAGTGTTCCACTACGGTCCTGTGCATATCTCAGTGTTCCACTCCATCGTACGTCCCTCAGTGTCACACTACGGTCCTGGCCCAGTTCAGTGTAACACTCCAACCTTTTCTTCATGTAATGTCCCACTAAACAGCATCTGACGACTCCGGCCCACAGTTGATCAACGTAGACGGTGAGTCCACAGACATCACCGGTAGTCCAGTAAATCCTCTCCAAAGGCGGTTGACACACCGCTAGCCGAACACCATGCTGCAAGCTCACTGAATGCGGCCGTCAAGTAACTGAGGCCAACAGACTCAGTGAGCTGCGGTGAGCGGTTCTTCTAACGCCAGTAGATAGGTACGATTCGGTGGTCAGGTACCTACTGCATAGACGTGTACCCTGAGGAGTTCAGGTACTTAATGTTGAAGCCAGTAGACGTGTACCCTTCGGTGGTCAGGTACCTACTGCTTAGGTGTGTACAGCGAGGCGCTCAGGTACATAATATTTCTAAAGCCAGTAGACGTGTACCCTTCGGTGGTCAGGTACCTACTGCTTAGGTGTGTACAGCGAGGCGCTCTGGTACATACTGTTACTAAAGCCAGTAGACGTGTACCCTTCGGTGGTCAGGTACCTACTGCTTAGGTGTGTACAGCGAGGCGCTCTGGTACATACTGTTACTAAAGCCAGTAGACGTGTACCCTTCGGTGGTCAGGTACCTACTGCTTAGGTGTGTACAGCGAGGCGCTCTGGTACATACTGTTACTAAAGCCAGTAGACGTGTACCCTTCGGTGGTCAGGTACCTACTGCTTAGGTGTGTACCGTGAGGCACTCAGGCTCTTACTGCTCTAAGGCCGGCTCAGCAGCCCCCACATTGGGTTTGATGACGCACCCAGTGGTACTGCCGGCCGGCAGGTTAACTATTTAACCGCTAGTTTGGCAGGGGCCGCAACAGTGGTTGATGGTGTGTGTGTGTACTGTGGTTGATAGTGTGTGTACTGTGGTTGATGGTGTGTGTACTGCGGTTGATGGTGTGTGTACTGTGGTTGATGGTGTGTGTACTGTGGTTGATGGTGTGTGTACTGTGGTTGATGGTGTGTGTACTGTGGTTGATGGTGTGTGTACTGTGGTTCATGGTGTGTGTACTGTGGTTGATGGTGTGTGTACTGTGGTTGATGGTGTGTGTACTGTGATTGATGGTGTGTGTACTGTGGTTGATGGTGTGTGTACTGTGGTTGATGGTGTGTGTACTGTGGTTGATGGTGTGTGTACTGTGGTTGATGGTGTGTGTACTGTGGTTGATGGTGTGTGTACTGTGGTTGATGGTGTGTGTACTGTGGTTGATAGTGTGTGTACTGTGGTTGATCGTGTGTGTACTGTGATTGATGGTGTGTGTACTGTGGTTGATGGTGTGTGTACTGTGGTTGATGGTGTGTGTACTGTGGTTGATGGTGTGTGTACTGTGGTTGATGGTGTGTGTACTGTGGTTGATGGTGTGTGTACTGTGGTTGATGGTGTGTGTACTGTGGTTGATAGTGTGTGTGTGTACTGTGGTTGATGGTGTGTGTGTGTACTGTGGTTGATGGTGTGTGTACTGTGGTTGATGGTGTGTGTGTACTGTGGTTGATGGTGTGTGTACTGTGGTTGATGGTGTGTGTACTGTGGTTGATGGTGTGTGTACTGTGGTTGATGGTGTGTGTACTGTGGTTGATGGTGTGTGTACTGTGGTTGATGGTGTGTGTACTGTGGTTGATGGTGTGTGTACTGTGGTTGATGGTGTGTGTACTGTGGTTGATGGTGTGTGTACTGTGGTTGATGGTGTGTGTACTGTGGTTGATGGTGTGTGTACTGTGGTTGATGGTGTGTGTACTATGGTTGATGGTGTGTGTACTGTGGTTGATGGTGTGTGTACTGTGGTTGATGGTGTGTGTACTGTGGTTGATGGTGTGTGTACTGTGGTTGATGGTGTGTGTACTGTGGTTGATGGTGTGTGTACTGTGGTTGATGGTGTGTGTACCGTGGTTGATGGTGTGTGTACTGTGGTTGATGGTGTGTGTACCATGGTTGATGGTGTGTGTACCGTGGTTGATGGTGTGTGTACTGTGGTTGATGGTGTGTGTACTGTGGTTGATGGTGTGTGTACTGTGGTTGATGGTGTGTGTACTGTGGTTGATGGTGTGTGTACTGTGGTTGATGGTGTGTGTACTGTGGTTGATGGTGTGTGTACTGTGGTTGATGGTGTGTGTACTGTGGTTGATGGTGTGTGTACTGTGGTTGATGGTGTGTGTGTACTGTGGTTGATGGTGTGTGTACTGTGGTTGATGGTGTGTGTACTGTGGTTGATGGTGTGTGTACTGTGGTTGATGGTGTGTGTACTGTGGTTGATGGTGTGTGTACTGTGGTTGATGGTGTGTGTACTGTGATTGATGGTGTGTGTACTGTGGTTGATGGTGTGTGTACTGTGGTTGATGGTGTGTGTACTGTGGTTGATGGTGTGTGTACTGTGGTTGATGGTGTGTGTACTGTGGTTGGTGTGTGTACTGTGGTTGATGGTGTGTGTACTGTGGTTGATGGTGTGTGTGTACTGTGGTTGATGGTGTGTGTACTGTGGTTGAGGGTGTGTGTGTACTGTGGTTGATGGTGTGTGTACTGTTGTTGATGGTGTGTGTGTACTGTGGTTGATGGTGTGTGTACTGTGGTTGATGGTGTGTGTGTACTGTGGTTGATGGTGTGTGTACTGTGGTTGATGGTGTGTGTACTGTGGTTGATGGTGTGTGTACTGTGGTTGATGGTGTGTGTACTGTGGTTGATGGTGTGTGTACTGTGGTTGATGGTGTGTGTGTACTGTGGTTGATGGTGTGTGTACTGTGGTTGATGGTGTGTGTGTACTGTGGTTGATGGTGTGTGTGTACTGTGGTTGATGGTGTGTACTGTGGTTGATGGTGTGTGTACTGTGGTTGATGGTGTGTGTACTGTGGTTGATGGTGTGTACTGTGGTTGATGGTGTGTGTACTGTGGTTGATGGTGTGTACTGTGGTTGATGGTGTGTGTACTGTGGTTGATGGTGTGTGTACTGTGGTTGATGGTGTGTGTACTGTGGTTGATGGTGTGTGTACTGTGGTTGATGGTGTGTGTACTGTGGTTGATGGTGTGTGTACTGTGGTTGATGGTGTGTGTACTGTGGTTGATGGTGTGTGTACTGTGGTTGATGGTGTGTGTACTGTGGTTGATGGTGTGTACTGTGGTTGATGGTGTGTGTACTGTGGTTGATGGTGTGTGTACTGTGGTTGATGGTGTGTGTACCGTGGTTGATGGTGTGTGTACCGTGGTTGATGGTGTGTGTACTGTGGTTGATGGTGTGTGTACCGTGGTTGATGGTGTGTGTACTGTGGTTGATGGTGTGTGTACTGTGGTTGATGGTGTGTGTACCGTGGTTGATGGTGTGTACCGTGGTTGATGGTGTGTGTACTGTGGTTGATGGTGTGTGTACCGTGGTTGATGTGTGTACCGTGGTTGATGATGTGTGTACTGTGGTTGATGATGTGTGTACTGTGGTTGATGGTGTGTGTGTACTGTGGTTGATGATGTGTGTACTGATGATGTGTGTACTGTGGTTGATGTGTGTACTGTGGTTGATGGTGTGTGTACTGTGGTTGATGGTGTGTGTACTGTGGTTGATGGTGTGTGTACTGTGGTTGATGGTGTGTGTACTGTGGTTGATGGTGTGTGTACTGTGGTTGATGATGTGTGGTGGTTATTACAAAAAAGTAATTTTTAAAAGATGATATTGTTAAGATTTACTCCTTTTGTAATAAAGAGTTCGGGATACATAAATACACACATTAATATAAATTAATCTTTAATATATAAAAATCAACTATCTTTGGTCTAGAGGTATTTGAACTATGATATAATAATAATATGTACATGTTACTATAATAAATTATAATCAGCATTTTACTAAAATATAATTAATAACCCTACACAGGGTACAACTCTTGACACTACTGTCACTATATATATATATCTCTATGCTAAAACAATAAATTATAAATAACATTTTTATAATAATAAATTACAATCAACTGCCTCTCACGACACGAAGTCAGTCACACGACACTGTTCAGTGTACACTACAACCAGGCCATCTTCAGTGTCCCACGACACCCTTTTCATCTCAGTGTTCCACTACGGTCCTGTGCATATCTCAGTGTTCCACTCCATCGTACGTCCCTCAGTGTCACACTACGGTCCTGGCCCAGTTCAGTGTAACACTCCAACCTTTTCTTCATGTAATGTCCCACTAAACAGCATCTGACGACTCCGGCCCACAGTTGATCAACGTAGACGGTGAGTCCACAGACATCACCGGTAGTCCAGTAAATCCTCTCCAAAGGCGGTTGACACACCGCTAGCCGAACACCATGCTGCAAGCTCACTGAATGCGGCCGTCAAGTAACTGAGGCCAACAGACTCAGTGAGCTGCGGTGAGCGGTTCTTCTAACGCCAGTAGATAGGTACGATTCGGTGGTCAGGTACCTACTGCATAGACGTGTACCCTGAGGAGTTCAGGTACTTAATGTTGAAGCCAGTAGACGTGTACCCTTCGGTGGTCAGGTACCTACTGCTTAGGTGTGTACAGCGAGGCGCTCAGGTACATAATATTTCTAAAGCCAGTAGACGTGTACCCTTCGGTGGTCAGGTACCTACTGCTTAGGTGTGTACAGCGAGGCGCTCTGGTACATACTGTTACTAAAGCCAGTAGACGTGTACCCTTCGGTGGTCAGGTACCTACTGCTTAGGTGTGTACAGCGAGGCGCTCTGGTACATACTGTTACTAAAGCCAGTAGACGTGTACCCTTCGGTGGTCAGGTACCTACTGCTTAGGTGTGTACCGTGAGGCACTCAGGCTCTTACTGCTCTTACCTCTAAGGCCGGCTCAGCAGCCCCCACATTGGGTTTGATGACGCACCCAGTGGTACTGCCGGCCGGCAGGTTAACTATTTAACCGCTAGTTTGGCAGGGGCCGCAACACCCCCACCACAAAAGGACCGACACACAAAGATCAATGTAATATGTATCCCGAACTGTCATCCCGGATATGATCATCCAGAAATCATTCTTGATAATCATTATCATCCCGGACAGGCCACTCATATATTACAAAAAAAGTACTTTTTAAAAGAAGAGAGATGTTAGTAAGATTTACTCCTTTTGTAATAAAGAGTTCGGGATACATAAATACACACATTAATATAAATTAATCTTTAATATATAAAAATCAACTATCTTTGGTCTAGAGGTATTTGAACTATGATATAATAATAATATGTACATGTTACTATAATAAATTATAATCAGCATTTTACTAAAATATAATTAATAACCCTACACAGGGTACAACTCTTGACACTACTGTCACTATATATATATATATCTCTATGCTAAAACAATAAATTATAAATAACATTTTTATAATAATAAATTACAATCAACTGCCTCTCACGACACGAAGTCAGTCACACGACACTGTTCAGTGTACACTACAACCAGGCCATCTTCAGTGTCCCACGACACCCTTTTCATCTCAGTGTTCCACTACGGTCCTGTGCATATCTCAGTGTTCCACTCCATCGTACGTCCCTCAGTGTCACACTACGGTCCTGGCCCAGTTCAGTGTAACACTCCAACCTTTTCTTCATGTAATGTCCCACTAAACAGCATCTGACGACTCCGGCCCACAGTTGATCAACGTAGACGGTGAGTCCACAGACATCACCGGTAGTCCAGTAAATCCTCTCCAAAGGCGGTTGACACACCGCTAGCCGAACACCATGCTGCAAGCTCACTGAATGCGGCCGTCAAGTAACTGAGGCCAACAGACTCAGTGAGCTGCGGTGAGCGGTTCTTCTAACGCCAGTAGATAGGTACGATTCGGTGGTCAGGTACCTACTGCATAGACGTGTACCCTGAGGAGTTCAGGTACTTAATGTTGAAGCCAGTAGACGTGTACCCTTCGGTGGTCAGGTACCTACTGCTTAGGTGTGTACAGCGAGGCGCTCAGGTACATAATATTTCTAAAGCCAGTAGACGTGTACCCTTCGGTGGTCAGGTACCTACTGCTTAGGTGTGTACAGCGAGGCGCTCTGGTACATACTGTTACTAAAGCCAGTAGACGTGTACCCTTCGGTGGTCAGGTACCTACTGCTTAGGTGTGTACAGCGAGGCGCTCTGGTACATACTGTTACTAAAGCCAGTAGACGTGTACCCTTCGGTGGTCAGGTACCTACTGCTTAGGTGTGTACCGTGAGGCACTCAGGCTCTTACTGCTCTTACTGCTCTAAGGCCGGCTCAGCAGCCCCCACATTGGGTTTGATGACGCACCCAGTGGTACTGCCGGCCGGCAGGTTAACTATTTAACCGCTAGTTTGGCAGGGGCCGCAACAATGGTGTGTGTACTGTGGTTGATGGTGTGTGTACTGTGGTTGATGGTGTGTGTACTGTGGTTGATGGTGTGTGTACAGTGGTTGATGGTGTGTGTACTGTGGTTGATAGTGTGTGTGTGTACTGTGGTTGATGTGTGTGTGTACTGTGGTTGATGTGTGTGTGTACTGTGGTTGATGCTGTGTGTACTGTGGTTGATGGTGTGTGTACTGTGGTTGATGGTGTGTGTACTGTGGTTGATGGTGTGTGTACTGTGGTTGATGGTGTGTGTACTGTGGTTGATGGTGTGTGTACTGTGGTTGATGGTGTGTGTACTGTGGTTGATGGTGTGTGTACTGTGGTTGATGGTGTGTGTACTGTGGTTGATGGTGTGTGTACTGTGGTTGATGGTGTGTGTACTGTGGTTGATGGTGTGTGTACTGTGGTTGATGGTGTGTGTACTATGGTTGATGGTGTGTGTACTGTGGTTGATGGTGTGTGTACTGTGGTTGATGGTGTGTGTACTGTGGTTGATGGTGTGTGTACTGTGGTTGATGGTGTGTGTACTGTGGTTGATGGTGTGTGTACTGTGGTTGATGGTGTGTGTACCGTGGTTGATGGTGTGTGTACTGTGGTTGATGGTGTGTGTACCATGGTTGATGGTGTGTGTACCGTGGTTGATGGTGTGTGTACTGTGGTTGATGGTGTGTGTACTGTGGTTGATGGTGTGTGTACTGTGGTTGATGGTGTGTGTACTGTGGTTGATGGTGTGTGTACTGTGGTTGATGGTGTGTGTACTGTGGTTGATGGTGTGTGTACTGTGGTTGATGGTGTGTGTACTGTGGTTGATGGTGTGTGTACTGTGGTTGATGGTGTGTGTGTACTGTGGTTGATGGTGTGTGTACTGTGGTTGATGGTGTGTGTACTGTGGTTGATGGTGTGTGTACTGTGGTTGATGGTGTGTGTACTGTGGTTGATGGTGTGTGTACTGTGGTTGATGGTGTGTGTACTGTGATTGATGGTGTGTGTACTGTGGTTGATGGTGTGTGTACTGTGGTTGATGGTGTGTGTACTGTGGTTGATGGTGTGTGTACTGTGGTTGATGGTGTGTGTACTGTGGTTGATGGTGTGTGTACTGTGGTTGGTGTGTGTACTGTGGTTGATGGTGTGTGTACTGTGGTTGATGGTGTGTGTGTACTGTGGTTGATGGTGTGTGTACTGTGGTTGATGGTGTGTGTGTACTGTGGTTGATGGTGTGTGTACTGTTGTTGATGGTGTGTGTGTACTGTGGTTGATGGTGTGTGTACTGTGGTTGATGGTGTGTGTGTACTGTGGTTGATGGTGTGTGTACTGTGGTTGATGGTGTGTGTACTGTGGTTGATGGTGTGTGTACTGTGGTTGATGGTGTGTGTACTGTGGTTGATGGTGTGTGTACTGTGGTTGATGGATGTGTGTGTACTGTGGTTGATGGTGTGTGTACTGTGGTTGATGGTGTGTGTGTACTGTGGTTGATGGTTGTGTGTGTACTGTGGTTGATGGTGTGTGTACTGTGGTTGATGGTGTGTGTACTGTGGTTGATGGTGTGTGTACTGTGGTTGATGTGTGTGTACTGTGGTTGATGGTGTGTGTACTGTGGTTGATGGTGTGTGTACTGTGGTTGATGGTGTGTGTACTGTGGTTGATGGTGTGTGTACTGTGGTTGATGGTGTGTGTACTGTGGTTGATGGTGTGTGTACTGTGGTTGATGGTGTGTGTACTGTGGTTGATGGTGTGTGTACTGTGGTTGATGGTGTGTGTACTGTGGTTGATGGTGTGTGTACTGTGGTTGATGGTGTGTGTACTGTGGTTGATGGTGTGTACTGTGGTTGATGGTGTGTGTACTGTGGTTGATGGTGTGTGTACTGTGGTTGATGGTGTGTGTACCGTGGTTGATGGTGTGTGTACCGTGGTTGATGGTGTGTGTACTGTGGTTGATGGTGTGTGTACCGTGGTTGATGGTGTGTGTACTGTGGTTGATGGTGTGTGTACTGTGGTTGATGGTGTGTGTACCTGGTGTGTACCGTGGTTGATGGTGTGTGTACTGTGGTTGATGGTGTGTGTACCGTGGTTGATGTGTGTACCGTGGTTGATGATGTGTGTACTGTGGTTGATGATGGTGTGTGTACTGTGGTTGACTGTGGTTGTGGTTGATGGTGTGTACCGTGGTTGATGTGTGTGTACTGTGGTTGATGGTGTGTGTACCGTGGTTGATGTGTGTGTGGTTGATGATGTGTGTACTGTGGTTGATGATGTGTGTACTGTGGTTGATGGTGTGTGTGTACTGTGGTTGATGATGTGTGTACTGTGGTTGATGGTGTGTGTACTGTGGTTGATGGTGTGTGTACTGTGGTTGATGGTGTGTGTACTGTGGTTGATAGTGTGTGTACTGTGTGTGTGTACTGTGGTTGATGGTGTGTGTACTGTGGTTGATGATGTGTGTACTGTGGTTGATGATGTGTGTACTGTGGTTGATGGTGTGTGTACTGTGGTTGATGGTGTGTGTACTGTGGTTGATGGTGTGTGTACTGTGGTTGATGGTGTGTACTGTGGTTGATGGTGTATGTACTGTGGTTGATGGTGTGTGTACTGTGGTTGATGGTGTGTACTGTGGTTGATGGTGTGTGTACTGTGGTTATTACAAAAAAGTAATTTTTAAAAGAAGATGGTAAGATTTACTCCTTTTGTAATAAAGAGTTCGGGATACATAAATACACACATTAATATAAATTAATCTTTAATATATAAAAATCAACTATCTTTGGTCTAGAGGTATTTGAACTATGATATAATAATAATATGTACATGTTACTATAATAAATTATAATCAGCATTTTACTAAAATATAATTAATAACCCTACACAGGGTACAACTCTTGACACTACTGTCACTATATATATATATCTCTATGCTAAAACAATAAATTATAAATAACATTTTTATAATAATAAATTACAATCAACTGCCTCTCACGACACGAAGTCAGTCACACGACACTGTTCAGTGTACACTACAACCAGGCCATCTTCAGTGTCCCACGACACCCTTTTCATCTCAGTGTTCCACTACGGTCCTGTGCATATCTCAGTGTTCCACTCCATCGTACGTCCCTCAGTGTCACACTACGGTCCTGGCCCAGTTCAGTGTAACACTCCAACCTTTTCTTCATGTAATGTCCCACTAAACAGCATCTGACGACTCCGGCCCACAGTTGATCAACGTAGACGGTGAGTCCACAGACATCACCGGTAGTCCAGTAAATCCTCTCCAAAGGCGGTTGACACACCGCTAGCCGAACACCATGCTGCAAGCTCACTGAATGCGGCCGTCAAGTAACTGAGGCCAACAGACTCAGTGAGCTGCGGTGAGCGGTTCTTCTAACGCCAGTAGATAGGTACGATTCGGTGGTCAGGTACCTACTGCATAGACGTGTACCCTGAGGAGTTCAGGTACTTAATGTTGAAGCCAGTAGACGTGTACCCTTCGGTGGTCAGGTACCTACTGCTTAGGTGTGTACAGCGAGGCGCTCAGGTACATAATATTTCTAAAGCCAGTAGACGTGTACCCTTCGGTGGTCAGGTACCTACTGCTTAGGTGTGTACAGCGAGGCGCTCTGGTACATACTGTTACTAAAGCCAGTAGACGTGTACCCTTCGGTGGTCAGGTACCTACTGCTTAGGTGTGTACAGCGAGGCGCTCTGGTACATACTGTTACTAAAGCCAGTAGACGTGTACCCTTCGGTGGTCAGGTACCTACTGCTTAGGTGTGTACAGCGAGGCGCTCTGGTACATACTGTTACTAAAGCCAGTAGACGTGTACCCTTCGGTGGTCAGGTACCTACTGCTTAGGTGTGTACCGTGAGGCACTCAGGCTCTTACTGCTCTAAGGCCGGCTCAGCAGCCCCCACATTGGGTTTGATGACGCACCCAGTGGTACTGCCGGCCGGCAGGTTAACTATTTAACCGCTAGTTTGGCAGGGGCCGCAACACCCCCACCACAAAAGGACCGACACACAAAGATCAATGTAATATGTATCCCGAACCGTCATCCCGGATATGATCGTCCAGAAATCATTCTAGATAATCATTATCCTCCCGGACAGGCCCCCATATATTACAAAAAAGTAATTTTTAAAAGAAGATGGTAAGATTTACTCCTTTTGTAATAAAGAGTTCGGGATACATAAATACACACATTAATATAAATTAATCTTTAATATATAAAAATCAACTATCTTTGGTCTAGAGGTATTTGAACTATGATATAATAATAATATGTACATGTTACTATAATAAATTATAATCAGCATTTTACTAAAATATAATTAATAACCCTACACAGGGTACAACTCTTGACACTACTGTCACTATATATATCTCTATGCTAAAACAATAAATTATAAATAACATTTTTATAATAATAAATTACAATCAACTGCCTCTCACGACACGAAGTCAGTCACACGACACTGTTCAGTGTACACTACAACCAGGCCATCTTCAGTGTCCCACGACACCCTTTTCATCTCAGTGTTCCACTACGGTCCTGTGCATATCTCAGTGTTCCACTCCATCGTACGTCCCTCAGTGTCACACTACGGTCCTGGCCCAGTTCAGTGTAACACTCCAACCTTTTCTTCATGTAATGTCCCACTAAACAGCATCTGACGACTCCGGCCCACAGTTGATCAACGTAGACGGTGAGTCCACAGACATCACCGGTAGTCCAGTAAATCCTCTCCAAAGGCGGTTGACACACCGCTAGCCGAACACCATGCTGCAAGCTCACTGAATGCGGCCGTCAAGTAACTGAGGCCAACAGACTCAGTGAGCTGCGGTGAGCGGTTCTTCTAACGCCAGTAGATAGGTACGATTCGGTGGTCAGGTACCTACTGCATAGACGTGTACCCTGAGGAGTTCAGGTACTTAATGTTGAAGCCAGTAGACGTGTACCCTTCGGTGGTCAGGTACCTACTGCTTAGGTGTGTACAGCGAGGCGCTCAGGTACATAATATTTCTAAAGCCAGTAGACGTGTACCCTTCGGTGGTCAGGTACCTACTGCTTAGGTGTGTACAGCGAGGCGCTCTGGTACATACTGTTACTAAAGCCAGTAGACGTGTACCCTTCGGTGGTCAGGTACCTACTGCTTAGGTGTGTACAGCGAGGCGCTCTGGTACATACTGTTACTAAAGCCAGTAGACGTGTACCCTTCGGTGGTCAGGTACCTACTGCTTAGGTGTGTACAGCGAGGCGCTCTGGTACATACTGTTACTAAAGCCAGTAGACGTGTACCCTTCGGTGGTCAGGTACCTACTGCTTAGGTGTGTACCGTGAGGCACTCAGGCTCTTACTGCTCTAAGGCCGGCTCAGCAGCCCCCACATTGGGTTTGATGACGCACCCAGTGGTACTGCCGGCCGGCAGGTTAACTATTTAACCGCTAGTTTGGCAGGGGCCGCAACAGTGGTTGATGGTGTGTGTGTGTACTGTGGTTGATAGTGTGTGTACTGTGGTTGATGGTGTGTGTACTGCGGTTGATGGTGTGTGTACTGTGGTTGATGGTGTGTGTACTGTGGTTGATGGTGTGTGTACTGTGGTTGATGGTGTGTGTACTGTGGTTGATGGTGTGTGTACTGTGGTTCATGGTGTGTGTACTGTGGTTGATGGTGTGTGTACTGTGGTTGATGGTGTGTGTACTGTGATTGATGGTGTGTGTACTGTGGTTGATGGTGTGTGTACTGTGGTTGATGGTGTGTGTACTGTGGTTGATGGTGTGTGTACTGTGGTTGATGGTGTGTGTACTGTGGTTGATGGTGTGTGTACTGTGGTTGATGGTGTGTGTACTGTGGTTGATAGTGTGTGTACTGTGGTTGATCGTGTGTGTACTGTGATTGATGGTGTGTGTACTGTGGTTGATGGTGTGTGTACTGTGGTTGATGGTGTGTGTACTGTGGTTGATGGTGTGTGTACTGTGGTTGATGGTGTGTGTACTGTGGTTGATGGTGTGTGTACTGTGGTTGATGGTGTGTGTACTGTGGTTGATAGTGTGTGTGTGTACTGTGGTTGAGTGTGTGTGTGTACTGTGGTTGATGGTTGTGTGTGTGTACTGTGGTTGTGTGTGTGTGTACTGTGGTTGATGGTGTGTGTACTGTGGTTGATGGTGTGTGTACTGTGGTTGATGGTGTGTGTACTGTGGTTGATGGTGTGTGTACTGTGGTTGATGGTGTGTGTACTGTGGTTGATGGTGTGTGTACTGTGGTTGATGGTGTGTGTACTGTGGTTGATGGTGTGTGTACTGTGGTTGATGGTGTGTGTACTGTGGTTGATGGTGTGTGTACTGTGGTTGATGGTGTGTGTACTGTGGTTGATGGTGTGTGTACTGTGGTTGATGGTGTGTGTACTGTGGTTGATGGTGTGTGTACTGTGGTTGATGGTGTGTGTACTGTGGTTGATGGTGTGTGTACTGTGGTTGATGGTGTGTGTACTGTGGTTGATGGTGTGTGTACTGTGGTTGTGGTTGATGGTGTGTGTACTGTGGTTGATGGTGTGTGTACCATGGTTGATGGTGTGTGTACCGTGGTTGATGGTGTGTGTACTGTGGTTGATGGTGTGTGTACTGTGGTTGATGGTGTGTGTACTGTGGTTGATGGTGTGTGTACTGTGGTTGATGGTGTGTGTACTGTGGTTGATGGTGTGTGTACTGTGGTTGATGGTGTGTGTACTGTGGTTGATGGTGTGTGTACTGTGGTTGATGGTGTGTGTACTGTGGTTGATGGTGTGTGTACTGTGGTTGATGGTGTGTGTACTGTGGTTGATGGTGTGTGTACTGTGGTTGATGGTGTGTGTACTGTGGTTGATGGTGTGTGTACTGTGGTTGATGGTGTGTGTACTGTGGTTGATGGTGTGTGTACTGTGGTTGATGGTGTGTGTACTGTGATTGATGGTGTGTGTACTGTGGTTGATGGTGTGTGTACTGTGGTTGATGGTGTGTGTACTGTGGTTGATGGTGTGTGTACTGTGGTTGATGGTGTGTGTACTGTATTTGATGGTGTGTGTACTGTGGTTGGTGTGTTTACTGTGGTTGATGGTGTGTGTTTACTGTGGTTGATGGTGTGTGTGTACTGTGGTTGATGGTGTGTGTACTGTGGTTGATGTGTGTGTACTCTGGTTGATGGTGTGTGTACTGTTGTTGATGGTGTGTGTGTACTGTGGTTGATGGTGTGTGTACTGTGGTTGATGGTGTGTGTGTACTGTGGTTGATGGTGTGTGTACTGTGGTTGATGGTGTGTGTACTGTGGTTGATGGTGTGTGTACTGTGGTTGATGGTGTGTGTACTGTGGTTGATGGTGTGTGTACTGTGGTTGATGGTGTGTGTGTACTGTGGTTGATGGTGTGTGTACTGTGGTTGATGGTGTGTGTGTACTGTGGTTGATGGTGTGTGTACTGTGGTTGATGGTGTGTGTGTACTGTGGTTGATGGTGTGTACTGTGGTTGATGGTGTGTGTACTGTGGTTGATGGTGTGTGTACTGTGGTTGATGGTGTGTGTACTGTGGTTGATGGTGTGTACTGTGGTTGTGTGTGTACTGTGGTTGATGGTGTGTACTGTGGTTGATGGTGTGTGTACTGTGGTTGATGGTGTGTGTACTGTGGTTGATGGTGTGTGTACTGTGGTTGATGGTGTGTGTACTGTGGTTGATGGTGTGTGTACTGTGGTTGGTGTGTGTACTGTGGTTGATGGTGTGTGTACTGTGGTTGATGGTGTGTGTACTGTGGTTGATGGTGTGTGTACTGTGGTTGATGGTGTGTGTACTGTGGTTGATGGTGTGTACTGTGGTTGATGGTGTGTGTACTGTGGTTGATGGTGTGTGTACTGTGGTTGATGGTGTGTGTACTGTGGTTGATGGTGTGTGTACCGTGGTTGATGGTGTGTGTACCGTGGTTGATGGTGTGTGTACTGTGGTTGATGGTGTGTGTACCGTGGTTGATGGTGTGTGTACTGTGGTTGATGGTGTGTGTACTGTGGTTGATGGTGTGTGTACCGTGGTTGATGGTGTGTACCGTGGTTGATGGTGTGTGTACTGTGGTTGATGTGTGTACCGTGGTTGATGATGTGTGTACTGTGGTTGATGATGTGTGTACTGTGGTTGATGGTGTGTGTGTACTGTGGTTGATGATGTGTGTACTGTGGTTGATGATGTGTGTACTGTGGTTGATGGTGTGTGTACTGTGGTTGATGGTGTGTGTACTGTGGTTGATGGTGTGTGTACTGTGGTTGATGGTGTGTGTACTGTGGTTGATGGTGTGTGTACTGTGGTTGATGGTGTGTGTACTGTGGTTGATGATGTGTGTACTGTGGTTGATGATGTGTGTACTGTGGTTGATGATGTGTGTACTGTGGTTGATGATGTGTGTACTGTGGTTGATGGTGTGTGTACTGTGGTTGATGGTGTGTACTGTGGTTGATGGTGTATGTACTGTGGTTGATGGTGTGTGTACTGTGGTTGATGGTGTGTACTGTGGTTGATGGTGTGTGTACCGTGGTTGATGGTGTGTGTACCGTGGTTGATGGTGTGTGTACTGTGGTTGATGGTGTGTGTACCGTGGTTGATGGTGTGTGTACTGTGGTTGATGGTGTGTGTACTGTGGTTGATGGTGTGTGTACCGTGGTTGATGGTGTGTACCGTGGTTGATGGTGTGTGTACTGTGGTTGATGGTGTGTGTACCGTGGTTGATGTGTGTACCGTGGTTGATGATGTGTGTACTGTGGTTGATGATGTGTGTACTGTGGTTGATGGTGTGTGTGTACTGTGGTTGATGATGTGTGTACTGTGGTTGATGATGTGTGTACTGTGGTTGATGGTGTGTGTACTGTGGTTGATGGTGTGTGTACTGTGGTTGATGGTGTGTGTACTGTGGTTGATGGTGTGTGTACTGTGGTTGATGGTGTGTGTACTGTGGTTGATGGTGTGTGTACTGTGGTTGATGGTGTGTGTGTACTGTGGTTGATGGTGTGTGTACTGTGGTTGATGGTGTGTGTACTGTGGTTGATGGTGTGTGTACTGTGGTTGATAGTGTGTGTGTGTACTGTGGTTGATGGTGTGTGTACTGTGGTTGATGGTGTGTGTGTGTACTGTGGTTGATGGTGTGTGTACTGTGGTTGATGGTGTGTGTGTACTGTGGTTGATGGTGTGTGTACTGTGGTTATTACAAAAAAGTAATTTTTAAAAGAAGATGGTAAGATTTACTCCTTTTGTAATAAAGAGTTCGGGATACATAAATACACACATTAATATAAATTAATCTTTAATATATAAAAATCAACTATCTTTGGTCTAGAGGTATTTGAACTATGATATAATAATAATATGTACATGTTACTATAATAAATTATAATCAGCATTTTACTAAAATATAATTAATAACCCTACACAGGGTACAACTCTTGACACTACTGTCACTATATATATATATCTCTATGCTAAAACAATAAATTATAAATAACATTTTTATAATAATAAATTACAATCAACTGCCTCTCACGACACGAAGTCAGTCACACGACACTGTTCAGTGTACACTACAACCAGGCCATCTTCAGTGTCCCACGACACCCTTTTCATCTCAGTGTTCCACTACGGTCCTGTGCATATCTCAGTGTTCCACTCCATCGTACGTCCCTCAGTGTCACACTACGGTCCTGGCCCAGTTCAGTGTAACACTCCAACCTTTTCTTCATGTAATGTCCCACTAAACAGCATCTGACGACTCCGGCCCACAGTTGATCAACGTAGACGGTGAGTCCACAGACATCACCGGTAGTCCAGTAAATCCTCTCCAAAGGCGGTTGACACACCGCTAGCCGAACACCATGCTGCAAGCTCACTGAATGCGGCCGTCAAGTAACTGAGGCCAACAGACTCAGTGAGCTGCGGTGAGCGGTTCTTCTAACGCCAGTAGATAGGTACGATTCGGTGGTCAGGTACCTACTGCATAGACGTGTACCCTGAGGAGTTCAGGTACTTAATGTTGAAGCCAGTAGACGTGTACCCTTCGGTGGTCAGGTACCTACTGCTTAGGTGTGTACAGCGAGGCGCTCAGGTACATAATATTTCTAAAGCCAGTAGACGTGTACCCTTCGGTGGTCAGGTACCTACTGCTTAGGTGTGTACAGCGAGGCGCTCTGGTACATACTGTTACTAAAGCCAGTAGACGTGTACCCTTCGGTGGTCAGGTACCTACTGCTTAGGTGTGTACAGCGAGGCGCTCTGGTACATACTGTTACTAAAGCCAGTAGACGTGTACCCTTCGGTGGTCAGGTACCTACTGCTTAGGTGTGTACAGCGAGGCGCTCTGGTACATACTGTTACTAAAGCCAGTAGACGTGTACCCTTCGGTGGTCAGGTACCTACTGCTTAGGTGTGTACCGTGAGGCACTCAGGCTCTTACTGCTCTAAGGCCGGCTCAGCAGCCCCCACATTGGGTTTGATGACGCACCCAGTGGTACTGCCGGCCGGCAGGTTAACTATTTAACCGCTAGTTTGGCAGGGGCCGCAACACCCCCACCACAAAAGGACCGACACACAAAGATCAATGTAATATGTATCCCGAACCGTCATCCCGGATATGATCGTCCAGAAATCATTCTAGATAATCATTATCCTCCCGGACAGGCCCCCATATATTACAAAAAAGTAATTTTTAAAAGAAGATGGTAAGATTTACTCCTTTTGTAATAAAGAGTTCGGGATACATAAATACACACATTAATATAAATTAATCTTTAATATATAAAAATCAACTATCTTTGGTCTAGAGGTATTTGAACTATGATATAATAATAATATGTACATGTTACTATAATAAATTATAATCAGCATTTTACTAAAATATAATTAATAACCCTACACAGGGTACAACTCTTGACACTACTGTCACTATATATATATATCTCTATGCTAAAACAATAAATTATAAATAACATTTTTATAATAATAAATTACAATCAACTGCCTCTCACGACACGAAGTCAGTCACACGACACTGTTCAGTGTACACTACAACCAGGCCATCTTCAGTGTCCCACGACACCCTTTTCATCTCAGTGTTCCACTACGGTCCTGTGCATATCTCAGTGTTCCACTCCATCGTACGTCCCTCAGTGTCACACTACGGTCCTGGCCCAGTTCAGTGTAACACTCCAACCTTTTCTTCATGTAATGTCCCACTAAACAGCATCTGACGACTCCGGCCCACAGTTGATCAACGTAGACGGTGAGTCCACAGACATCACCGGTAGTCCAGTAAATCCTCTCCAAAGGCGGTTGACACACCGCTAGCCGAACACCATGCTGCAAGCTCACTGAATGCGGCCGTCAAGTAACTGAGGCCAACAGACTCAGTGAGCTGCGGTGAGCGGTTCTTCTAACGCCAGTAGATAGGTACGATTCGGTGGTCAGGTACCTACTGCATAGACGTGTACCCTGAGGAGTTCAGGTACTTAATGTTGAAGCCAGTAGACGTGTACCCTTCGGTGGTCAGGTACCTACTGCTTAGGTGTGTACAGCGAGGCGCTCAGGTACATAATATTTCTAAAGCCAGTAGACGTGTACCCTTCGGTGGTCAGGTACCTACTGCTTAGGTGTGTACAGCGAGGCGCTCTGGTACATACTGTTACTAAAGCCAGTAGACGTGTACCCTTCGGTGGTCAGGTACCTACTGCTTAGGTGTGTACAGCGAGGCGCTCTGGTACATACTGTTACTAAAGCCAGTAGACGTGTACCCTTCGGTGGTCAGGTACCTACTGCTTAGGTGTGTACAGCGAGGCGCTCTGGTACATACTGTTACTAAAGCCAGTAGACGTGTACCCTTCGGTGGTCAGGTACCTACTGCTTAGGTGTGTACCGTGAGGCACTCAGGCTCTTACTGCTCTAAGGCCGGCTCAGCAGCCCCCACATTGGGTTTGATGACGCACCCAGTGGTACTGCCGGCCGGCAGGTTAACTATTTAACCGCTAGTTTGGCAGGGGCCGCAACAGTGGTTGATGGTGTGTGTGTGTACTGTGGTTGATAGTGTGTGTACTGTGGTTGATGGTGTGTGTACTGCGGTTGATGGTGTGTGTACTGTGGTTGATGGTGTGTGTACTGTGGTTGATGGTGTGTGTACTGTGGTTGATGGTGTGTGTACTGTGGTTGATGGTGTGTGTACTGTGGTTCATGGTGTGTGTACTGTGGTTGATGGTGTGTGTACTGTGGTTGATGGTGTGTGTACTGTGATTGATGGTGTGTGTACTGTGGTTGATGGTGTGTGTACTGTGGTTGATGGTGTGTGTACTGTGGTTGATGGTGTGTGTACTGTGGTTGATGGTGTGTGTACTGTGGTTGATGGTGTGTGTACTGTGGTTGATGGTGTGTGTACTGTGGTTGATAGTGTGTGTACTGTGGTTGATCGTGTGTGTACTGTGATTGATGGTGTGTGTACTGTGGTTGATGGTGTGTGTACTGTGGTTGATGGTGTGTGTACTGTGGTTGATGGTGTGTGTACTGTGGTTGATGGTGTGTGTACTGTGGTTGATGGTGTGTGTACTGTGGTTGATGGTGTGTGTACTGTGGTTGATAGTGTGTGTGTGTACTGTGGTTGATGGTGTGTGTACTGTGGTTGATGGTGTGTGTGTGTACTGTGGTTGATGGTGTGTGTACTGTGGTTGATGGTGTGTGTGTACTGTGGTTGATGGTGTGTGTACTGTGGTTGATGGTGTGTGTACTGTGGTTGATGGTGTGTGTACTGTGGTTGATGGTGTGTGTACTGTGGTTGATGGTGTGTGTACTGTGGTTGATGGTGTGTGTACTGTGGTTGATGGTGTGTGTACTGTGGTTGATGGTGTGTGTACTGTGGTTGATGGTGTGTGTACTGTGGTTGATGGTGTGTGTACTGTGGTTGATGGTGTGTGTACTGTGGTTGATGGTGTGTGTACTATGGTTGATGGTGTGTGTACTGTGGTTGATGGTGTGTGTACTGTGGTTGATGGTGTGTGTACTGTGGTTGATGGTGTGTGTACTGTGGTTGATGGTGTGTGTACTGTGGTTGATGGTGTGTGTACTGTGGTTGATGGTGTGTGTACCGTGGTTGGTGTGTGTACTGTGGTTGATGGTGTGTGTACCATGGTTGATGGTGTGTGTACCGTGGTTGATGGTGTGTGTACTGTGGTTGATGGTGTGTGTACTGTGGTTGATGGTGTGTGTACTGTGGTTGATGGTGTGTGTACTGTGGTTGATGGTGTGTGTACTGTGGTTGATGGTGTGTGTACTGTGGTTGATGGTGTGTGTACTGTGGTTGATGGTGTGTGTACTGTGGTTGATGGTGTGTGTACTGTGGTTGATGGTGTGTGTGTACTGTGGTTGATGGTGTGTGTACTGTGGTTGATGGTGTGTGTACTGTGGTTGATGGTGTGTGTACTGTGGTTGATGGTGTGTGTACTGTGGTTGATGGTGTGTGTACTGTGGTTGATGGTGTGTGTACTGTGGTTGATGGTGTGTGTACTGTGATTGATGGTGTGTGTACTGTGGTTGATGGTGTGTGTACTGTGGTTGATGGTGTGTGTACTGTGGTTGATGGTGTGTGTACTGTGGTTGATGGTGTGTGTACTGTGGTTGATGGTGTGTGTACTGTGGTTGATGGTGTGTGTACTGTGGTTGGTGTGTGTACTGTGGTTGATGGTGTGTGTACTGTGGTTGATGGTGTGTGTGTACTGTTGATGGTGTGTGTACTGTGGTTGATGGTGTGTGTGTACTGTGGTTGATGGTGTGTGTACTGTTGTTGATGGTGTGTGTGTACTGTGTTTGATGGTGTGTCTACTGTGGTTGATTGTGTGTGTGTACTGAGGTAGATGGTGTGTGTACTGTGATTGATGGTGTGTGTGTGTGTACTGTAGTTGATGGTGTGTGTACTGTGGTTGATGGTGTGTGTACTGTGGTTGATGGTGTGTGTACTGTGGTTGATGGTGTGTGTACTGTGGTTGATGGTGTGTGTGTACTGTGGTTGATGGTGTGTGTACTGTGGTTGATGGTGTGTGTGTACTGTGGTTGATGGTGTGTGTACTGTGGTTGATGGTGTGTGTGTACTGTGGTTGATGGTGTGTACTGTGGTTGATGGTGTGTGTACTGTGGTTGATGGTGTGTGTACTGTGGTTGATGGTGTGTACTGTGGTTGATGGTGTGTGTACTGTGGTTGATGGTGTGTACTGTGGTTGATGGTGTATGTACTGTGGTTGATGGTGTGTGTACTGTGGTTGATGGTGTGTGTACTGTGGTTGATGGTGTGTGTACTGTGGTTGATGGTGTGTGTACTGTGGTTGATGGTGTGTGTACTGTGGTTGATGGTGTGTGTACTGTGGTTGATGGTGTGTGTACTGTGGTTGATGGTGTGTGTACTGTGGTTGATGGTGTGTGTACTGTGGTTGATGGTGTGTGTACTGTGGTTGATGGTGTGTGTACTGTGGTTGATGGTGTGTACTGTGGTTGATGGTGTGTGTACTGTGGTTGATGGTGTGTGTACTGTGGTTGATGGTGTGTGTACCGTGGTTGATGGTGTGTGTACCGTGGTTGATGGTGTGTGTACTGTGGTTGATGGTGTGTGTACCGTGGTTGATGGTGTGTGTACTGTGGTTGATGGTGTGTGTACTGTGGTTGATGGTGTGTGTACCGTGGTTGATGGTGTGTACCGTGGTTGATGGTGTGTGTACTGTGGTTGATGGTGTGTGTACCGTGGTTGATGTGTGTACCGTGGTTGATGATGTGTGTACTGTGGTTGATGATGTGTGTACTGTGGTTGATGGTGTGTGTGTACTGTGGTTGATGATGTGTGTACTGTGGTTGATGATGTGTGTACTGTGGTTGATGGTGTGTGTACTGTGGTTGATGGTGTGTGTACTGTGGTTGATGGTGTGTGTACTGTGGTTGATGGTGTGTGTACTGTGGTTGATGGTGTGTGTACTGTGGTTGATGGTGTGTGTACTGTGGTTGATGGTGTGTGTACTGTGGTTGATGATGTGTGTACTGTGGTTGATGATGTGTGTACTGTGGTTGATGATGTGTGTACTGTGGTTGATGATGTGTGTACTGTGGTTGATGGTGTGTGTACTGTGGTTGATGGTGTGTGTACTGTGGTTGATGGTGTGTGTACTGTGGTTGATGGTGTGTACTGTGGTTGATGGTGTATGTACTGTGGTTGATGGTGTGTGTACTGTGGTTGATGGTGTGTACTGTGGTTGATGGTGTGTGTACTGTGGTTGATGGTGTGTGTACTGTGGTTGATGGTGTGTGTACTGTGGTTGATGGTGTGTGTACTGTGGTTGATGGTGTGTGTACTGTGGTTGATGGTGTGTGTACTGTGGTTGATGGTGTGTGTACTGTGGTTGATGGTGTGTGTACTGTGGTTGATGGTGTGTACTGTGGTTGATGGTGTGTGTACTGTGGTTGATGGTGTGTGTACTGTGGTTGATGGTGTGTACTGTGGTTGATGGTGTGTGTACTGTGATTGATGGTGTGTGTACTGTGGTTGAGGGTGTGTGTACTGTGGTTGATGGTGTGTGTACTGTGATTGATGGTGTGTGTACTGTGGTTGATGGTGTGTGTACTGTGGTTGATGGTGTGTGTACTGTGGTTGATGGTGTGTGTACTGTGGTTGATGGTGTGTGTACTGTGATTGATGGTGTGTGTACTGTGGTTGATGGTGTGTGTACTGTGGTTGATGGTGTGTACTGTGGTTGATGGTGTGTACTGTGGTTGATGGTGTGTGTACTGTGGTTGATGGTATGTGTACTGTGGTTGATGGTGTGTGTACTGTGGTTGATGGTGTGTGTACTGTGGTTGATGGTGTGTGTACTGTGGTTGATGATGTGTGTACTGTGGTTGATGGTGTGTGTACTGTGGTTGATGGTGTGTGTGTACTGTGGTTGATGGTGTGTGTACTGTGATTGATGGTGTGTGTACTGTGATTGATGGTGTGTGTACTGTGGTTGATGGTGTGTGTACTGTGGTTGATGGTGTGTGTACTGTGATTGATGGTGTGTGTACTGTGGTTGATGGTGTGTGTACTGTGGTTGATGGTGTGTGTACTGTGGTTGATGGTGTGTGTACTGTGGTTGATGGTGTGTGTATTGTGGTTGATGTGTGTACTGTGGTTGATGGTGTGTGTACTGTGGTTGATGGTGTGTGTGTACTGTGGTTGATGGTGTGTGTACTGTGATTGATGGTGTGTGTACTGTGATTGATGGTGTGTGTACTGTGGTTGATGGTGTGTACTGTGGTTGATGGTGTGTGTACTGTGGTTGATGGTGTGTGTACTGTGGTTGATTGTGTGTACTGTGGTTGATGGTGTGTGTACTGTGATTGATGGTGTGTGTACTGTGGTTGATGGTGTGTGTACTGTGGTTGATGGTGTGTACTGTGGTTGATGGTGTGTGTACTGTGGTTGATGGTGTGTGTACTGTGGTTGATGGTGTGTGTACTGTGATTGATGGTGTGTGTACTGTGGTTGATGGTGTGTGTACTGTGGTTGATGGTGTGTACTGTGGTTGATGGTGTGTACTGTGGTTGATGGTGTGTGTACTGTGGTTGATGGTGTGTGTACTGTGGTTGATGGTGTGTGTACTGTGGTTGATGGTGTGTGTACTGTGATTGATGATGTGTGTACTGTGGTTGATGGTGTTTGTACTGTGGTTGATGGTGTGTGTACTGTGGTTGATGTGTGTACTGTGGTTGATGGTGTGTGTACTGTGGTTGATGGTGTGTGTGTACTGTGGTTGATGGTGTGTGTACTGTGGTTGATGGTGTGTGTGTACTGTGGTTGATGGTGTGTGTACTGTGGTTGATGGTGTGTGTACTGTGGTTGATGGTGTGTGTGTACTGTGGTTGATGGTGTGTGTACTGTGGTTGATGGTGTGTGTACTGTGGTTGATGGTGTGTGTGTACTGTGGTTGATGGTGTGTGTACTGTGGTTGATGGTGTGTGTACTGTGGTTGATGGTGTGTGTGTACTGTGGTTGATGGTGTGTGTACTGTGGTTGATGGTGTGTGTACTGTGGTTGATGGTGTGTGTGTACTGTGGTTGATGTGTGTACTGTGGTTGATGGTGTGTGTACTGTGGTTGATGGTGTGTGTACTGTGGTTGATGGTGTGTGTACTGTGGTTGATGGTGTGTGTACTGTGGTTGATGGTGTGTGTGTACTGTGGTTGATGGTGTGTGTACTGTGGTTGATGGTGTGTGTACTGTGGTTGATGGTGTGTGTACTGTGGTTGATGGTGTGTGTACTGTGGTTGATGGTGTGTGTACTGTGGTTGATGGTGTGTGTGTACTGTGGTTGATGGTGTGTGTACTGTGGTTGATGGTGTGTGTACTGTGGTTGATGGTGTGTGTGTACTGTGGTTGATGTGTGTACTGTGGTTGATGATGTGTGTGTACTGTGGTTGATGGTGTGTGTACTGTGGTTGATGGTGTGTGTACTGTGGTTGATGGTGTGTGTACTGTGGTTGATGGTGTGTGTACTGTGGTTGATGGTGTGTGTACTGTGGTTGATGGTGTGTGTGTACTGTGGTTGATGGTGTGTGTACTGTGGTTGATGGTGTGTGTACTGTGGTTGATGGTGTGTGTACTGTGGTTGATGGTGTGTGTACTGTGGTTGATGGTGTGTGTACTGTGGTTGATGGTGTGTGTGTACTGTGGTTGATGGTGTGTGTACTGTGGTTGATGGTGTGTGTACTGTGGTTGATGGTGTGTGTACTGTGGTTGATGGTGTGTGTGTACTGTGGTTGATGGTGTGTGTACTGTGGTTGATGGTGTGTGTACTGTGGTTGATGGTGTGTGTGTACTGTGGTTGATGTGTGTACTGTGGTTGATGGTGTGTGTGTACTGTGGTTGATGGTGTGTGTACTGTGGTTGATGGTGTGTGTACTGTGGTTGATGGTGTGTGTACTGTGGTTGATGGTGTGTGTGTGTACTGTGGTTGATGATGTGTGTACTGTGGTTGATGGTGTGTGTACTGTGGTTGATGGTGTGTGTACTGTGGTTGATGGTGTGTGTACTGTGGTTGATGGTGTGTGTACTGTGGTTGATGGTGTGTGTACTGTGGTTGATGGTGTGTGTACTGTGGTTGATGGTGTGTGTACTGTGGTTGATGGTGTGTGTACTGTGGTTGATGGTGTGTGTACTGTGGTTGATGGTGTGTGTACTGTGGTTGATGGTGTGTGTACTGTGGTTGATGGTGTGTGTACTGTGGTTGATGGTGTTTGTACTGTGGTTGATGGTGTGTGTACTGTGGTTGATGGTGTGTGTACTGTGGTTGATGGTGTGTGTACTGTGGTTGATGGTGTGTGTACTGTGGTTGATGGTGTGTGTACTGTGGTTGATGGTGTGTGTACTGTGGTTGATGGTGTGTGTGTACTGTGGTTGATGGTGTGTGTACTGTGGTTGATGGTGTGTGTGTACTGTGGTTGATGGTGTGTGTACTGTGGTTGATGGTGTGTGTGTACTGTGGTTGATGGTGTGTGTACTGTGGTTGATGGTGTGTGTGTACTGTGGTTGATGGTGTGTGTACTGTGATTGATGGTGTGTACTGTGGTTCAGTTGCACAGTTGATGTATGTTGAATTTTTTTCCCCTGGGTTCATTAGACTGACAATGCCAGCCCAAGAGCTGCCACTCCTCCTCCTGCAACCACAGTTAGGTGAGTACGCACACACACACACACACACACACACACACACACACACACACACACACACGACAGTCCATCCTCAGTTGTGTTTTCAGAGCGTGGAGCCCCCTGTCTGGAGCCCCCCTGTCTGGAGCCTCATGTCTGGAGCCTCATGTCTGGAGCCCCATGTCTGGAGCCCCATGTCTGGAGCCCCCTGTCTGGAGCCCCCTGTCTGGAGCCCCCTGTCTGGAGATCCCCTGTCTGAAGCCTCATGTCTGGAGCCTCATGTCTGGAGCCCCCTGTCTGGAGATCCCCTGTCTGGAGCCCCATGTCTGGAGCCCCCCTGTCTGAAGCTTCATGTCTGGAGCCTCATGTCTGGAGCCCCATGTCTGGAGCCCCATGTCTGGAGCCCCATGCGTGAAGCCTTCCCCTCCTTCCCCTCGGGGCACTCTCACAGCGGGGCATCGCACACCCCGCGCCGGTGGAGCAGATTCCGCCCATTTTTTTAATGTAGTTACGATGTCATCGGTAGCGACGATAGCTCCCTCTTGGCCAGTCTCAAAATTGACCAATATTGTCGCGGGAAAAAATCTTTGATTCAATTTCTTTCCTATTCCCTTTTACCTTCCTTTATTTTGTCTGTTTTTTTCCTCTCTTCCCGTGTGTGTGTTTTTATCTTTTTGTAGTTACAGCAGCACAACAACGCTGTGTGTGTGTGTGTGTGTGTGTGTGTGTGTGTGTGTGTGATAATCGTATGATAAATCATCTTAAACACTGAATGTGAATATTACTCTCCACATTACTCTGAGAAAGATCGGCAAGTTCTCTAATGTTAAACTCACCTCTGCAAGAATCAGCAAATTTGTATGAATTCTCTTGACAAGACCCGAGTCAGTGAAGACCGAGCAGAGTTGCTCTGTTAAACTCTGAGACGCTCTGATGAACATTGCCTGCCTGAATGTCTCTAGATATTTCTCTTTATCCCTGAATACCTCAGCATATCCCTGTATACATCTCAGTATCCCTGGATGAGCATATTCCTGTTTATATCTCTATATCTCTGGATATCTCTGTATCCTTGGATATCTCAGCCTACCCCTGAATATCTCTGTATATCGTCATGACTTGCCCAAAAAGAAAATCAAAACGGTATATTTTTACGAATGAATCAATGTGAAGAGAGAGAGAGAGAAGCACCAATATATTTCAATGTCAAATTGGAACCCTCTTTGTCACTCTTGTTAATTAGTATTTTTCTCTCCGTATCACTTCTGTCTACCCATTATTTACCACACTTGTGTAGACAGACATAAGACAAAGTAAACCTCGAAATATATAATTACGGAGGATAATATTTGTGGATTATACTATATTTTATACTTATATTTTGCTCCGTTTTGTGAGTATCCTTGTGGATGTTTATGTGCGTCTGTGATATAGCCAGGCATGTTGTTGCATGTGTATACTCGCTTGTATACCTGTGCATGTTGTTGCATGTGTATACTCGCCTCTAGTATACCTGTGCATGTTGTTGCATGTGTATACTCGCCTCTAGTATACCTGTGCATGTTGTTGCATGTGTATACTCGCCTCTAGTATACCTGTGCATGTTGTTGCATGTGTATACTCGCCTCTAGTATACCTGTGCATGTTGTTGCATGTGTACACTCGCCTCTAGTATACTTAGGTATGTTGTTGCATGTGTATACTCGCTTGTAGTATACCTGGATATGCTAGGTATACTGTAGTATATCAGGCATACCTAGGTGTACTACAGTACCTATGCTACATCGTACCTAGGTATACTGTAGTATCCCTAGATATGTTGTAGGATGTGTAGGAATGTTGATGTATATTTTACTTCGGTGAAGGTGACCTTAATGCTGCTCTTGATCCAAGGAACTGCGTGCACACTCACTCACCTTCCCCGGATCAAAACCTGAGATTCCTTCCTCAGCCAGTGACACAGAGCTGTCTGTGTCACTCAGCCAGTGATACAGAGCTGTCTGTGTCACTCAGCCAGTGATACAGAGCTGTCTGTATCACTCAGCCAGTGATACAGAGCTGTCTGTGTCACTCAGCCACTAACACAGAGCTGTCTGTGTCACTCAGCCAGTGATACAGAGCTGTCTGTGTAAGTCAGCCAGTGACACAGAGCTGTCTGTGTCACTCAGCCAGTGACACATAGCTGTCTGTGTCACTCAGCTGTCTTCAAGCTATGAGAATTATTCATGAGGACTTGACAGGGACGTCTCAGCCTTGTTGACGAGGGTAAAATGTTGTGGCTTTGAGGGGAATGGAAGGGGATGGGGAGGGGGGAAAGAGAGGGAAGGGGAGGGGAAGAGGGGGGAAAGATTCTGATTGTCTTCTGAATTTTGAATTTGTTTCTTGGTCCCTTGGATATTTTTTTTCTGCGCCGTCACTCTCTCTTCTGTCTCTTCCTTCTGTCTCTTCCTTCTGTCTCTTCCTTCTGTCTCTTTAAACTCAATCCTTCCTCACTTTCAATCCCCCCTCCATTCCCTCCCTTATTCTCCTTTGTTCATCATCTCCGTTTACTCTCTTCTCCAAACATGTCTCCCCTTCACCTTTTCTTCTGTAGACCTCCTTCATCACCCTTAATACTCCCTTCACCCTTTCCCTTAGAAACCTCCCTTCCCACCCTTAACTCTCTCTCCATAATTCGTTTCATATTTTCCAATTCTTCGTCTTCCAATTCACTAGATTATTCTCCTTCCCTTCCTTCCTTCCTTCCTTCTCCGGGTTCTAGAGCTGGCCTCATAGCTGCAGGTCTGATCAAGCAGACTGTTGGTATGCTTGATCAGACTCGAGGAAATTCCCCCTTGAACACAGATAGAGGTTTATTAGTAATTCCTCTTATGCACGAAGAGAGGGTTTTTGATGAGTCTTGGGCTTCTTACACTTACTGAGTTTTCTCCCTGTTTTTCATTGGAGGTATTTTAGTGGTGACTTCAGTGTGCAGGATTGTAAAGATCTCTCCTCAGGGTTTCTCCCCAGGGTTTCACCCCAGGGGTCTCTCTAAAGAGTTTCTCCCCAGGGACTCCGCCTAGGGTTTCTGCCCAGGGTCTTTGCCCAGGGTCTCTGCCCAGGGTCTTTGCCCAGGGTCTTTGCCCAGGGTCTCACCCTAGGGTCTCTGCCCAGGGTCTCTGCCCAGGCACTCCACTCAGGGTCTCTCCCCAGAGTCTCACCCCAGGATAGGCGTACATCATACTCCCTAAGTCGTTGCAGTGAGTCAGGTTACCACTAAATCCCCCATTATTCTCTCTTACTGCGGCAGACAGGACAGGGAAGGGGGAGAGGAGGGAGGGGAGACAAGAAGAGGGGAGAGCAAGGGGATAGAGAAAGGGGAGGGGAGAGTAAGAGTTGTGATTGTAGCTCTTCCTCTCTCCCTCCTCTTACATATAATTCAATTATTCTACCACGATAAGTGTGAAGAACTTCGTAATGCATAGTTACCACTTCCTGTATCTTAGTGTATAACTGTACTGTCTAGTTCAACACTTCCTGTATCTTAGTGTATAACTGTACTGTCTAGTTCAACACTTCCTGTATCTTAGTGTATAACTGTACTGTCTAGTTCAACACTTCCTGTATCTTAGTGTATAACTGTACTGTCTAGTTCAACACTTCCTGTATCTTAGTGTATAACTGTACTGTCTAGTTCAACACTTCCTGTATCTTAGTGTATAACTGTACTGTCTAGTTCAACACTTCCTGTATCTTAGTGTATAACTGTACTGTCTAGTTCAACACTTCCTGTATCTTAGTGTATAACTGTACTGTCTAGTTCAACACTTCCTGTATCTTAGTGTATAACTGTACTGTCTAGTTCAACACTTCCTGTATCTTAGTGTATAACTGTACTGTCTAGTTCAACACTTCCTGTATCTTAGTGTATAACTGTACTGTCTAGTTCAACACTTCCTGTATCTTAGTGTATAACTGTACTGTCTAGTTCAACACTTCCTGTATCTTAGTGTATAACTGTACTGTCTAGTTCAACACTTCCTGTATCTTAGTGTATAACTGTACTGTCTAGTTCAACACATCTTGATGGTTCTATCAAATCTTTTTTTATAAGTTTTCTCTTACCCTATCATAATCTTACACGTAGTTATCGTCTCTCCCCCTCATCTTGGTGCCAGCCAGTGAGGGCATGTCTAATACATTAAGCTTCTCTACGTAACTCATCTTCCACTTCCTGCACCAGTTCTGTTGTTCATCTTTAAACTTTCTCCAGTTCGTACATTTTTTTTTAGTAAACATGAGGACATTGTTACACACATTCCAGTTTTGACCAAATGTCCATTGTGAATTTCTTCCAGGACCTGCCCATCTGTATATCTGAAACATATTTTGAAGGTAACTGGTGACACATAGTGACTGTCTCACTGTTTATGTATTCTTCCTGTGACACTTGTGACACAGGTCACGTCTTTATATATATATATATATATATATATATATATATATATATATATATATATATATAATCGGGGAAACGTAAATAAATAAAAAAGCTGAAATGAGAACGAGGAAATTGTATACTTGTGCGCCAAATCTTTGAGTACATTGTTTGTGTCGGTGTGAGTACATTGTTTGTGTCGGTGTAAGTACATTGTTTGTGTCGGTGTAAGTACATTGTTTGTGTCGGTGTAAGTACATTGTTTGGGTCGGTGTGAGTACATTGTTTGTGTCGGTGTAAGTACATTGTTTGGGTCGGTGTGAGTACATTGTTTGTGTCGGTGTGAGTACATTGTTTGGGTCAGTGTGAGTGCATTGTTTGGGTCGGTGTGAGTACATTGTTTGGGTCGGTGTGAGTGCATTTTTTGGGTCGGTGTGAGTACATTGTTTGGGTCGGTGTGAGTGCATTTTTTGGGTCGGTGTGAGTGCATTGTTTGGGTCGGTGTGAGTACATTGCTTGGGTCGGTGTGAGTACATTGTTTAGGTCGGTGTGAGTACATTGGGTCGGTGTGAGTACATTGCTTGGGTCGGTGTGAGTACATTGTTTAGGTCGGTGTGAGTACATTGTTTAGGTCGGTGTGAGTACATTGTTTGGATCGGTGTGAGTGCACTTTTTGGGTCGGTGTGAGTACATTGTTTGGGTCGGTGTGAGTACATTGTTTGGGTCGGTGTGAGTACATTACTTGGGTCGGTGTGAGTACATTGTTTGGGTTGGTGTGACTACATTGGGTCGGTGTGAGTACATTGTTTGGGTCGGTGTGAATACATTGGGTTGGTGTGAGTACATTGTTTGGGTCGGTGTGAGTACATTGTTTGGGTCGGTGTGAGTACATTTGGTCGGTATGAGTACATTGTTTGGGTCGGTGTGAGTACATTGGGTCGGTGTGAGTACATTGTTTGGGTCGGTGTGAGTACATTGTTTGGGTCGGTGTGAGTACATTGCTTGGGTCGGTGTGAGTACATTGTTTAGGTCGGTGTGAGTACATTGGGTCGGTGTGAGTACATTGCTTGGGTCGGTGTGAGTACATTGTTTAGGTCGGTGTGAGTACATTGTTTAGGTCGGTGTGAGTACATTGTTTGGGTCGGTGTGAGTACGTTGCTTGGGTCGGTGTGAGTACATTGTTTAGGTCGGTGTGAGTACATTGTTTAGGTCGGTGTGAGTACATTGTTTGGGTCGGTGTGAGTACATTGCTTGGGTCGGTGTGAGTACATTGTTTAGGTCGGTGTGAGTACATTGTTTAGGTCGGTGTGAGTACATTGTTTAGGTCGGTGTGAGTACATTGTTTAGGTCGGTGT
>NC_091315.1:30982181-30989681 GCF_038502225.1 Cherax quadricarinatus
TCTGCACAGTTGGTGAACATCTTCTGCACAGCTGGTGAACAGCTTCTGCACAACTGGTGAACAGCTTCTGCACAGCTGGTGAACAGCTTCTGCACAACTGGTGAACAGCTTCTGCACAGCTGGTGAACAGCTTCTGCACAACTGGTGAACAGCTTCTGCACAGCTGGTGAACAGCTAATGCACAGCTGATGAACAGTTTCTGCACAGCTGGTGAACAGCTTCTGCACAGCTGATGAACAGTTTCTGCACAGCTGGTGAACAGCTTCTGCACAGCTGATGAACATCTTTGCACAGCTGGTGAACAGCTTCTGCACAGCTGATGAACATCTTCTGCACAGCTGGTGAACAGCTTCTGTACAGCTGGTGAACATCTTCTGCACAGCTGGTGAACAGCTTCTGTACAGCTGGTGAACATCTTCTGCACAGCTGGTGAACAGCTTCTGCACAGCTGGTGAACAGCTTCTGCACAACTGGTGAACAGCTTCTGCACAACTGGTGAACAGCTTCTGCACAGCTGGTGAACAGCTTCTGCACAGCTGGTGAACAGCTTCTGCACAACTGGTGAACAGCTTCTGCACAGCTGGTGAACAGCTTCTGTACAGCGTTAAAACCTCTCTTGAGAGTTCACACCATCTTATGAATGGGAACGAGACACGTCTGATCCGAGGAAGGAGAGATGGTAATCCCAACGGAACGCAGTAAACAGAAAAAGTAGCCACCTCCCCTTCCCACCTGTCACCACCTAAACGAAGACCTACTTAGATCAGTGGATGGTACCACTATGACCCCGCCTCCTGCTTCACCTCACCTGACTACAGTACATAAGCCACGTCTACGGCCCTGTGCTGTACATTCTACAAGATTGATGGACTGAACACATCGACTCAAGGTTGAGGGACTGATTACCTCAAACTTCTCCTCTCTTTACACTATTCTGCTTTGTATTGGACTGATGAAGCCACTGTGTGGCGAAACGTTTCTTCAGTAAAGATCCCCATATGTTGCATAAGTGTCTCAGTCTTCAACTTGTTGGTTTTAAACCACATTCCTGACCTCACTTCCCCCAGAAGCTGTTTTCTCCCCCAGAAGCTGTTTTCTCCCCCAGAAGCTGTTTTCTCCCCCAGAAGCTGTTTTCTCCCCCAGAAGCTGTTTTCACCCCCAGAAGCTGTTTTCACCCCCAGAAGCTGTTTTCTCCCCCAGAAGCTTTCTCCCCCAGAAGCTTTCTCCCCCAACAGCTGTTTTCTCCCCCAGAAGCTTTCTCCCCCAAGAAGCTGTTTTCACCCCCAAGAAGCTGTTTTCACCCCCAAGAAGCTGTTTTCACCCCCAAGAAGCTGCTTTCACCCCCAAGAAGCTGTTTTCACCCCCAAGAAGTTTTCACCCCCAAGAAGCTGCTTTCACCCCCAAGAAGCTGCTTTCACCCCCAAGAAGCTGTTTTCACCCCCAGAAGCTGTTTTCACCCCCAGAAGCTGTTTTCTCCCCCAAGAAGCTGTTTTCACCCCCAAGAAGCTGTTTTCACCCCCAAGAAGCTGCTTTCACCCCCAAGAAGCTGTTTTCACCCCCAAGAAGCTGTTTTCACCCCCAAGAAGCTGCTTTCACCCCCAAGAAGCTGTTTTCACCCCCAAGAAGCTGCTTTCACCCCCAAGAAGCTGTTTTCACCCCCAAGAAGCTGTTTTCACCCCCAAGAAGCTGTTTTCACCCCCAAGAAGCTGCTTTCACCCCCAAGAAGCTGTTTTCACCCCCAAGAAGCTGCTTTCACCCCCAAGAAGCTGTTTTCACCCCCAAGAAGCTGTTTTCACCCCCAAGAAGCTGCTTTCACCCCCAAGAAGCTGCTTTCACCCCCAAGAAGCTGTTTTCACCCCCAAGAAGCTGTTTTCACCCCCAAGAAGCTGCTTTCACCCCCAAGAAGCTGTTTTCACCCCCAAGAAGCAGTTTTCACCCCCAAGAAGCTGTTTTCACCCCCAAGAAGCTGCTTTCACTCCTAAGAAGCTGTTTTCACCCCCAAGAAGCTGCTTTCACCCCCAAGAAGCTGTTTTCACCCCCAAGAAGCTGTTTTCACCCCCAAGAAGCTGCTTTCACCCCCAAGAAGCTGCTTTCACCCCCAAGAAGCTGTTTTCACCCCCAAGAAGCTGTTTTCACCCCCAAGAAGCTGCTTTCACCCCCAAGAAGCTGTTTTCACCCCCAAGAAGCTGATTTCACCCCCAAGATGCTGTTTTCACCCCCAAGAAGCTGTTTTCACCCCCCAGAAGCTGTTTTCACCCCTAAGAAGCTGTTTTCACCCCCAAGAAGCTGTTTTCACCCCCAAGAAGCTGTTTTCACCCCCAAGAAGCTGTTTTCACCCCAAGAAGCTGTTTTCACCCCCAAGAAGCTGCTTTCACCCCCAAGAAGCTGTTTTCACCCCCAAGAAGCTGTTTTCACCCCCAAGAAGCTGGTTTCACCCCCAAGAAGCTGTTTTCACCCCCAAGAAGCTGATTTCACCCCCAAGAAGCTGCTTTCACCCCCAAGAAGCTGTTTTCACCCCTAAGAAGCTGTTTTCACCCCCAAGAAGCTGTTTTCACCCCCAAGAAGCTGTTTTCACCCCCACCCCCAAGAAGCTGCTTTCACCCCCAAGAAGCTGTTTTCACCCCCAAGAAGCTGTTTTCACCCCCAAGAAGCTGTTTTCACCCCCAAGAAGCTGCTTTCACCCCCAAGAAGCTGTTTTCACCCCCAAGAAGCTGTTTTCACCCCCAAGAAGCTGTTTTCACCCCCAAGAATCTGTTTTCACCCCCAAGAAGCTGCTTTCACCCCCAAGAAGCTGCTTTTCACCCCCAAGAAGCTGGTTTCACCCCCAAGAAGCTGCTTTCACCCCCAAGAAGCTGTTTTCACCCCCAAGAAGCTGCTTTCACCCCCAAGAAGCTGCTTTCACCCCCAAGAAGCTGTTTTCACCCCCAAGAAGCTGTTTTCACCCCCAAGAAGCTGTTTTGTTTTCACCCCCAAGAAGCTGCTTTCACCCCCAAGAAGCTGTTTTCACCCCCAAGAAGCTGCTTTCACCCCCAAGAAGCTGTTTTCACCCCCAAGAAGCTGTTTTCACCCCCACGAAGCTGCTTGCACCCCAAGAAGCTGCTTTCACCCCCAAGAAGCTGTTTTCACCCCAAGAAGCTGTTTTCACCCCCAAGAAGCTGCTTTCACCCCCAAGAAGCTGTTTTCTCCCCCAAGAAGCTGCTTTCACCCCCAAGAAGCTGTTTTCACCCCCAAGAAGCTGCTTTCACCCCCAAGAAGCTGTTTTCACCCCCAAGAAGCTGTTTTCACCCCAAGAAGCTGCTTTCACCCCCAAGAAGCTGTTTTCACCCCCAAGAAGCTGCTTTCACCCCCAAGAAGCTGCTTTCACCCCCAAGAAGCTGTTTTCACCCCCAAGAAGCTGCTTTCACCCCCAAGAAGCTGCTTTCACCCCCAAGAAGCTGTTTTCACCCCCAAGAAGCTGTTTTCACCCCCAAGAAGCTGCTTTCACCCCCAAGAAGCTGCTTTCACCCCCAAGAAGCTGTTTTCACCCCCAAGAAGCTGCTTTTGCTTTCACCCCCAAGAAGCTGTTTTCACCCCCAAGAAGCTGCTTTCACCCCCAAGAAGCTGTTTTCACCCCAAGAAGCTGTTTTCACCCCTAAGAAGCTGTTTTCACCCCCAAGAAGCTGCTTTCACCCCCAAGAAGCTGTTTTCACCCCCAAGAAGCTGTTTTCACCCCCAAGAAGCTGTTTTCACCCCCAATTATTTCCTCTCCCAGTCTCTCAATGAACCACAGGAGGAATAAATAATTTATTTAGGTCCCTCGATCCCTCCCTAGATTATTAAAAAAGTTTGGGAGGTCTTAAAAAGACGAGTTACAGTGGCTGAAATTCATGGGTAAAAAGTTCAGCTGGCAACACTGAAAAGTTCAGCTGGGAACACTGAAAAGTTCAGCTGGGAACACTGAAAAGTTCAGCTGGGAACACTTTGAAAAGTTCAGCTGGGAACACTGAAAAGTTCAGTTGGGAACACTTTGAAAAGTTCAGTTGGGAACACTTTGAAAAGTTCAGTTGGGAACACTTTGAAAAGTTCAGTTGGGAACACTTTGAAAAGTTCAGCTGTGGGTTGTCAGTTCTGCCAGACATTGGATTTTTTACTCTGTTGTTCATTTTTTTTAATTCGATGTAAGAAACGAATTAAAGTTTTAGAATCGAGTTTGGCTGGTAACACTGTGTAAGTCTCTGGTGGAGTTTTTTAGGGTTGGTAATAGGATGTGGTGTTTTTGCAGGGCTGGCAACACTGTTAGTGCCTCAGGTGGAACACTGCAGCGGGCCTACTGGCTCATGCTAGTCAGGTCCAACTCACCTTACCAATGAGAACATTAAGACGGAGCGCTGCCTCCCAAGTTTCTCACTTCAGTGGCACTACCTGTGACTTTGTTCCACTTAAATACACAACTCTATTGCCAAACTTGTGCTGATGGTGTGATCCTACAACCTGGGCTTTGTATATCATGTTGTATATCAGTAACACACACATATATAACCCGACGTTTCGGTCCGACTTGGACTTCGGACCAAAACGTTGCAATAAGTTTCCTTGCCGAAAATGGTATAAAATACCAGCAAGCTGAAGATTAAGACACAGTAGACTTCTTCAGTCAGATACAGAGGCAGTAGGTGTAGTAGTGGAATAAAAGTGATGTAATCAGTCCATCAACCTTGGGGGGGGGGGGGGGGGGGAAAGGGTTTGAAGTGGTCACTGCCTCAGCCTGGAAAAAAAAGTTCAGCTCCATGGGCAGGTTAGCATAGGCCACAACTGTAACCACAAACGCAGATTTTTACAAATGAATCTTCGGCCAACCGGAGATTGAGTGATATCCACTCTGAGGCTGTCTGCTGAGAAGAACTGTCTTCTTATATTTATGTTAGTAACTATTGTGCATATATCTAGATATCTGAGGTTAGGAAAGCAAAACAAGAGAGAGAGAGAGAGAGAGGGAGGGAGAGAGAGGGATTTAGTTGTTTGGTGAGGTGCCATTTTCCGATGCTAGTTTCTATTTTTTATATTTGTTGGTCACCGTTGAGTGGGTTTCCCTGTATGTATGCATAGTGATTCACCCATTTTTTCACTGGCCATTTTGGAAAGGGATTTTGTTTTGTGTCTTGACATATTTTGGAGTCGAACTTGAATAAAAATAAAAACTGTATACGTAAAGCCTTTGATATTTGTACGTGTTTATATATATATATATATATATATATATATATATATATATATATATATATATTATATATATATATATATATATATTATATATTATATATATATATATAATATATATATATAATATATAATATATATATATATATATATATATATTTTATATATATATATAATATAACATATATATATAATATAATATATATATATATATATATATATATATATAATATATATATATATATATATATATATATGTATATATGTATATATGTATATATATATATATGTATATATTACACACACACATAGCTGCTTCAATGACATGCTATCTTTTCATCCTTTATATTTCTCTACATTATTTCATTCTCTCTCTCTCTCGGTGACGTGTACTTAGTTCGGGTGACGTGTACTTAGCTCTGTGAAGACCTGTTTGTGTGCTCTCTGTGAATCTGAACCAGGATGCCCTCTCATGAGCAACTTTACCAGCAGCTGAGAGAAGAGCTCAGAGTTGCTAAGATGAAGATACGGCGATTAACGGAGGAGAACAAGAGGATTCGTAGTAATCCTTCTGTTGTGAGTCCCCAGGTTAAGAGGGGAGCTTGGTCAGTGGCCGGGCAACATGGAACCAAGCTGAAGATCAAGAAAACGGTTGGAGAGGCAGAAACGAGAAACCAGAAGACTACCGTGGAAACTTCCAACCCATTCTCGGTGCTACCTGACGAATGTGAGTGTTCTACTGGGAATGCCACAACGAGCACCAAAGAAGCATTGGCAGACGTGAGTAAGACATCCCTAGAAACCCCAACGAAGACCATCGAGAACGTCTTGACGAATTCTACAAGTGGTGTAATGCTACCTGGCGAATGTGAGTCGACTACTCGGAGCATCACGACGGACGACGCCAAGGAAGGTAAAAACATTGTTGTTGTTAGGGATAGCCAGATTGGGTACATGGATAGGGCATTCTGCTTGAAGGATAGGAGTAGGAGGCAGAGAGTGTGTTTTCCTGGGGCTGGGATAAAGGATATTGTTAGGCGTCTGGATGACATCATGCGAGGTAATGGGAGCAATCCTATTATCTGTCTCAGTGCCGGAGGCAACGATGTTGGCAGACGTAGGAGTGAGGACCTGATTAGCAGGTATAGGTCAGCAATAGAGATAATTAGGAGGAAGGGTGGGAAACCTGTCATATGTGGCATTTTGCCAAGGAGAGGAGTTGGAAATGAATGGTTGTCCAGAGCAATTGGTGTCAATTGCTGGCTGGACAAATACTGTAAGGAAAATGCGGTAACATTCATTGACAACTGCGACCTCTTCTATGGCAGAAATGACATGTATGCCAGGGATGGGGTTCACTTATCTAGGTGTGGGGTGGGAGCACTTGCCAACGCAGTGGAGGGAGCTGTTAGGTCTTTAAACTAGGAATAGTTAGTGGTATGGGTTTTGGCGGGAAAACTGTGAAGTCGCAGGGTAGTAATATGAGTACTAGGAGAACTAGTAATAGGCAAAATGAGGTGGATATTGGAAAGCCAGTGGCACTAATTGACAAGGACAGTAATAGGTTTAGTGGAATAACAGAAAGGAGCAGGAAAGGTAAAGAGAGAGGAGGGTCTTTAAATATTTATTACACAAATAGTCGCAGTGCTAGGAATAAGATGGACGAGTTGAGACTAGTTGCTAGTGCAGGTAACATAGATGTATTTGCCATTACTGAGACGTGGTTTAATTCAAAAAGTCGGGACATGCCTGCAGAATGTCACATTCAGGGTTTTAAATTGTTCCAAGTAGATAGAAGTATCGGGGAGGGGGGTGGGGTGGCATTGTATGTCCGAGATCGCTTGAACTGTTGCATAAAAACGGGTATTAAGTCTGAAGTAACACATACAGAGTCTGTTTGGATAGAATTTTCAGAGGGGCATGAAAAATTAATTTTAGGTGTGATATACCGTCCCCCAAATTTAGATAGGGACCAGGGGAGACTACTATGGGAGGAAATTGTTAGGGCCACAAGGCACGATAATGTAGTAATTCTAGGAGACTTTAACTTTAGTCATATTGATTGGAATTTCTTGACTGGGAATTTAGAATCATACGACTTCTTAGAAGTAGTTCAGGATTGTTTTTTGAGGCAGTTTGTGACAGACAAGGGGTAATAAGACTTAGTTCTGGCAAACAATGAATCCCAATCGGTGGCCCGGTGGCCTGGGGTAAATCACACACGGAGGGCCCGGGTTCGATTCCCGGCGGGTGGAAACATATTTGACGTTTCCTTACACCTGTTGTCCTGTTCTAGCAGCAAAT
>NC_091315.1:30994681-31007181 GCF_038502225.1 Cherax quadricarinatus
TATGTATGGATCCTGCCTCCACTACATCGCTTCCCAAACTATTCCACTTACTGACTACTCTGTGGCTGAAGAAATACTTCCTAACATCCCTGTGATTCATCTGTGTGTGTGTGTGTGTGTGTGTGTGTGTGTATGCATTGTGTGTGTGTGTGTGTGTGTGTGTGTGTGTGTGTGTGTACGTGTACGTGGGCCAGATTGCTAGGGCTTACATAATGCAGGCTCGATCAGGCGGCACCAAACGCATCATGAGCGCAGTAAATGCAAATAGGATAATTGTCGAACTGCAATTACGACCGGGATAATGTTTTTCAATTGTTGTGTCAATATTACGCAGTCAGGACGCCGCTACCCACCAAAAATGATGGGGTGGGGGTCGAACACACTGGCGCTAATGGATATCGGCTTGCTGAGCCCGGGGTCGTGAGTCACGGGTCATGAGTCTCGGGTCATGGGTCACGGGTCATGAGTCACGGGTCATGGGTCACGGGTCATGAGTCACGGGTCATGGGTCACGGGTCATGAGTCACGGGTCATGAGTCACGGGTTATGAGTCACGGGTCATGGGTCACGGGTCATGGGTCACGGGTCATGAGTCACGGGTCATGGGTCACGGGCCATGGGTCACGGGTCATGGATTATGGGTCACGAGTCATGGGTTACTGGTCATGGATCAAAGGCTCTTGATCCAAAAACGTTGAGTAGCTTTTCCTTGGATCAACTCCCATTCCCTCTCAATCCCTAGGCACTATACAATGACATTTACGGGTTTAGCGCTTCCCCGTGATAATGATTTGCTCTTACAAAACTGTAATTATTATCGTTTCATTATAATTTTCATTATTATTGCCATTGTCGACATAAGCGCTTAAAGCGCTAAACCCATACGGCTCACACAGCGCCGAGAGGCTGGGAGGTAATCATGGTTGATCCAAGGAAATGAAGGGTAGCTCCAATTCCTTGTATCAGGAGCCCTTCACTAGCATCAGATCATGTTTCAAAATGCTTAGAAACGCGGCCTTACAGAGCGTTGAGTAGGACGTCAGCCGGACGGGAGGAAAGAACGTCAGCTGTACAGACAGAATGTCAGCCGGACAAAACGTCAGCTGGACGGACAGAACGTCAGCCGGACAGACAGAACGTCAGCCTGACACACAGCATCAGCCGGACGGGAGGAAAGAGCGTCAGCCAGACAAACAGAAAGTCAGCCGGATGGGAGGAAAGAAAGCTAGACAGAATGTCAGACGGATTGAACATCAGATGGATGGACGGACAGAAAGAACATCAGACAGGTAAACAAAGTCAGACAAGCAAACAGAAAATCGAACATTCACACAGACAGACAGACAGGTGGTAATCAGACTATCCATGTTTGTCAGCACGGCGTCCGCTCTCCCTTATATATATATATATATATATATATATATATATATATATATATATATATATATATATATATATATATATATATATATATATATATATATAAAACAAGTCGGCCGTCTCCCACCGAGGCAGGGTGACCCAAAAAGAAAATACTTTCATCATTCAACACTTTCACCTCACACATAATCACTGTTTTTGCAGAGGCGCTCAGAACACAACAGTATAAAGATACGTATAAAGTATAAAGATACACAACATATCCCTCCAAACTGCTAATATCCCGAACCCCTCCTTTAAAGTGCAGGCATTGTACTTCCCATTTCCAGGATACAAGTCCGACTATATGAAAATAACCGGTTTCCCTGAATCCCTTCACTAAATATTACCCTGCTCACACTCCAACAGATCGTCAGGTCCCAAATACCATTCGTCTCCATTCACTCCTATCTAACACGCTCACGCACGCTTACTGGAAGTCCAAGCCCCTCGCCCACAAAACCTCCCTTACCCCTATATATATATATATATATATATATATATATATATATATATATATATATATATATATATATATATATATATTTATATATATATATATATATAACTTATATATTAGTACCGTCATGGTACAGTGACAGGCAAAATGTTTTAATTATATCATTATGATGGGAAATACTGAAATTAAAAAAGGAACATGGGGGGGGGGAGAATTTAGGTTGTGAATGCTGGCACATAATGTTGACTCCTCTGGATTATGTAAATTTTCCTAATGAGGAGCAATTATGTGATGAGACTAATTACCTGATGAGAAGGCTAATTACCTGTTGAGAAGGCTAATTAGGTCTTTGGTTCATGCGTCTGTTGATGGGGTTGAGGGGAGGGGGTGGCAAGGAGGGGATGGGATATGGGACAATGGCAAGGGGAGGGGATGAAAGTATGGGAGAGGTTGGGGTGGGAGGGGGAGGGGAGGGGTAGGGGTGGGAGGAAGAGGGGAAGGGCTAGGGGTGGTAGGGAGATGGAAGGGGTTGGGATGGGAGGGGAGAGGAACAGGTACACCACACACTGGGTGTGCTCAGTGAGTACAATGATTACAATAATGAGTGCAATAGTGAGTGCATTAGTGAGTGCAATAACTCCATACATACAATAGCTTCTTGAGTACAGTGATTCATTGAATACAGTAAGTCTCCCTCGGACTGAGATTTCTGTCGTACACACTTCTGTACAATGATCTAGAAGAACCCAGTACAATGTCATCATCTTCTAGAACCAATGCCATCATCATCAAGAACCCAATGCAATACCATCATCGAGAACCCAGCACAACGCCATCATCATCTAGAACCAAGTACAATACCATCATCTGGAACCCGGTATATTACCATCATCTAGAACCCAGTACAATACCATCATCTGGAACCCAGTATAATACCATCATCTAGAACCCAGTATAATACCATCATCTAGAACCCAGTACAATACCATCATCTAGAACCCAGTACAATACCATCATCTAGAACCCAGTACAATACCATCATCTAGAACCCAGTACTTTACCACAATCTTGTACAAAAATAGTTCCTGAACTCACCATTGGAGAAAATTCTGTCGAAAAACATCCATGCATTTTTATTATTTATAGAAAATGAGTCATGCGAAATATAAAATTTGCAGATTGCATCAGACGTAAACATCATGAAAATAGTGAGGATGGTAGAGGCGTGACACACCGACCAGCTAGATGTTATGTTTATCCAGAGTAACTCGCACATAGAGGACAGATTATTTACACGGAAAAATCAATCTATGGTATACAAGTCTGTCAGAAAATTTGAACGTCGCAATAAGGACGAAGTATTAAAGCATTCGATAACTTATTTTCATTTGGAAAGGTGATGTAGACAATGCAGATGACATGATTTTCTGATAATGTAAAGAAAGTCAGCCAAGAGGAAGTAATAATAAAAGGTAATTACAAGAGAGAAAGAGAGAGGGAGAGAGAGAGAGAGAGAGAGAGTAATTACACAAGGAAGTAATAGTACATACTTTAAAATTCATGAGGTGTTGTGAGAGGCGCTATTTTTTTCAATTAAGAGTTGAGGTTGATAAGATAGAAATATCTGAGTTTTTTTTAAGCTATTTTGCCTAGTTTTTTTTTTTTTTTTTTTTTTTTTTTTGTGTGTGTGTGTGTGTGTGTGTGAATATGCAAAACCCCGTGCGGTATTTATTTAGGTCATAAGAATAAGGAAGAGAAGATTGATGAGTAAGAAAGGTTACTGGTAGACAAAGAGAGAGAGAGAGGTAAGGTAAGGAAGGTTGAGTATACAGTAAGGGAGAGAGAGAGAGGTAAGGTAAGGAAGGTTGAGTATACAGTAAGGGAGAGAGAGAGAGGTAAGGTAAGGAAGGTTGAGTATACAGTAAGGGAGAGAGAGAGAAGTAAGGTAAGGAAGGTTGAGTATACAGTAAGGGAGAGAGAGAGAGGTAAGGTAAGGAAGGTTGAGTATACAGTAAGGGAGAGCAACTAAGGAACGCTACATGACCTGACCACTTTGTGTGGGTTTAAATGGAGTGGCTTTTGTCACACAGTAACGAGTTCTTCTAACATACTTCCCCGTTGTGTTCTTGCACGTGTTCTTTCCCAGTTACTAATAAAACACACAAGTGGTTAGGTCATGAACGTCGCTGTTACTGCTCAAGTTAACACTTACGTACATACGCATGCGTGCGTGCGTGCGCTCCTCACGTGGCTGTTACGAACAGAATTTCATTAGATTAAAGCCAGCCAATCAGCGTTAAGCTCTCATCGGCGGTGGCGGTAAGGCTAATCAGCATTAAGCTCTCATTGGTGGTAGCGATGAGGCCAATCAGCTTTAAGCTCTCATTGGTGTTGGAGCTGGGAAGTAACGTAGGTACATCCAATCAGCATTTAGTTTACAGACGAAGGTAGGCGGACCACCACGCTGTCTTGCCCAGCTTTGTAATGTTTCGAACGCTTGTCGCCCAGTGAAAGAAAAGTGAAACGCGCAGTTCATCCCGGCCACGACACCACATAATTCTGGGAGGCCAGACCAAGCTAAACGTAGCTTTCCATAACCTGGTGCACAGGTGGTTCACTAGTGGGAACCAGCTTGTTCGTCTTGTCCTATGTTCATTGTCCATCACTGGGTTGAGGCAAAGTGCATTCGCCTCTCTGCCTGGATGGAGTGTTGAAGGCCTGGGTTAGAATCCTCTCCCTGGGTGGAGAATTCAGCGTTTTTGTTAACACTGGTGTTCTTCCAAGGAGGTAGAGTGACCCCTGCCAGAATGGACAGCGACCAGTGTGTGCTGAAGTGTATACACAAATAGGAAGGTGTAGGAGGCAGAGGGAGGCTTATGTACTCGTTAGGTCATTTATAACTCGGTGATTGGTGCTGCTGGTGCGGTGTTAGGAGACACCCTGAGCCTCGTGGCTGATCCTGGCTCGTATTTCATCATTAAACAATGCTGCTTAGAAGCCGCTTCCCCCCAGTTATGGAGTTGCTGGCTGATGGATGAGTCCCACTTTTTGATGCTCTGGTTTGTGTGTTTGTGTGTACTCACCTAATTGTGGTTGCTGGGGTCGAACCACAGCTCCTGGCCCCGCCTCTTCACTGGTCGCTACTAGGTCACTATTCCTGCTCCATGAACTTTATCATACTTCTTCTTAAAGCTATGTAAGGATCCTGCCTCCACTACAACACTTTCCAGACTATTCCACTTCGTGACAACTCTGTGACTGATGAAATACTTCCTAACATCCCTGTGACTCATTTGAATCTTCAACTTCCAATTGTGACCATAAATACTGGTTATCGTTTTGTAGCTCATTTCTTCCTAGGTGCTCCACAACTCTTCTCCTGATAAGCTTCTCCATGACTTTGCATACTATGCATGTCAGTGATACTGGTTTGTAGTTTAATACCTGCCTGTCTCCTTTCTTAAAGATTGGGACTACATTTGCCGTTTTCCACACCTCAGATAGTTACCCTGATTCGATAGAAGTGTTGAAGATTGCTGTTAGTGGAACACGCAATGCCTCTACTCCCTCTCTCAGGACCCACAGAGAGATGTCAGGTCCCAGTGCCTTTGAGGTATCCAGTTCACTTAGCCTCTTCACCTCCTCTGTTGTATGTAATATGTCCAGCGCTTGTTGGCGTACCCTTCCATCCCAGTTTGCTGGAATCCAGTCTGTCTCCACTGAAAACATTTCCTTTAATTTCGTGTTGAGGTTCTCACATATTTTTTTGTCGTTTCTTGTGATCTCCCCTCCTTCCTCAGTCTGATTACCTAATCCTTGACTGTTGTTTTTCTCCTGGTATGGCTGTACAACAGCTTTGGATAAGATTTGGCTTTCGATGCTATGTCATTCACGTATTGCCGTTGGGCCTCTTTCCTTATCCATGTGCATTCATTTCTGGCTCTTCAGCTAATCTCCTTATTTCCCTGGGTCCTTTGTCTTCTATACCTTTTCCATTCTCTAGCGCACTTAGTTTTGTCATCTCTACACCTTCGGGTCAACCAAGGGCTTGTCATGGCCTTCTCGTTATTTCTGTTGCCCTTGAGTACAAACCTCTTCTCTGCTTCCTTGCATTTTGTGGTCACTTATCCCATCATTTCATTTACTGTTTTTCCCACCATTTATCTTTCCCACTGTACCTCGTGCAGGAAATTCCTCGTGCCTGTGTAGTCCCCTCTTTTGTAGTTTGGCTTCTCCCGTCCTTCTCGTGCTGCTTCACTCTTCACTTTTAACTCTACAATATAATCGAAATTCAGGACCATGTGATCACTATCTCCGAGGGGCCTTACATATGTGATGTCTTCAGTGTCAGAACTGCTCAAGGTGAATATGAGTTCCAGCCTTGCTGGTTCATCCTTTCCTCTCTATCTGGCAGTGTCCCTGACATGTTGATGATTGAGGTTTTCCAGTATCATCTTCATTATCTTAGCTCTCCACGTTTCTGGTCCCCCATGTGGCTCCAGGTTTTTCCCAGTCATTCTCCTTGTGACTGAAATCATCCACAACTAGTAACTTTTTGCCCTACCCGTATGGGCTTTTCCGGCCACCTCAGCTAATGTGCCCACCCTTGCTCTGTTGCTCTCATCATATTCTTCTCTTGGCCTCCTGCTATTCTGTGCCTGGTTGTATATCACTGTAATCAATACCTTGGGACCCCCTGTCTGAAGTGTTCCTACTATGTACTCCCTTGCTCCCACAACTCCTCCTCCCCCCTCTACTCCCTCAAGATCTGAAATCTGGATGGAAAGATTGCATCTGTTATCATCCTTGTGAGCTTTGTTTCCGTGAGAGCTATGATGTCTGGGGATGTCTCCATTATTCTTTCATGACTCTCCTCACATTTATGCTATTCCGGTTGCGTTGGTGTACCAAACCTTCAACTTCTTTTCTAATATTGTGGTCTGGGGGGTTTGTGGGAGTTGGGGGAGTGGGAGGCCTGGCAGGATACTATGAGGAACTGTTGTGAAGATGGAGTTTGTGGTGGTGGATGGGGTGGGGGCTGTGTGTCAAGAGTGTGGGTTTCTTGGGTTAGTTTGCTTGGTTGCAGTGGGGTTGTCGGGGTTGAGGACCTTCTGTAGGTGGTTCTGAGGGAGGTTGTGTTTGCTCTTCCTCCTGAGTCTGGGTTTCCCTGCCTGTCTCCATCCTTGACTATGTTTCCTGCTTCTTGCGTCTTTATATCCGCTCTCTCTATCTCAGTTTCTGTGTGTGTGTATGTATGTGTTTATGTTTGTGCGCGTGTGCGTGCGCACTCTAGGCAATACAGGGACTGGGAGTGGTATGTAACACGGAACTTATCGAGAGTGCAGTCACACACAATTCGGTGGTATGTTGAATGTATGGTAAAGGAGTCTTCAGCAGAGAAAAATCTCTCTCTCTCTCTCTCTCTCTCTCTCTCTCTCTCTCTCTGTTATTACTCCATTTCGGCTTATTTCAAATCCTGGCCCACGAAATATCAGAGATTCATGGAGGAATTTAACTCCGCTTCCCTTACTGTTATCTTCAAGATAACACTTGCTGCTACCCGTGGAGGTTAAATCACTGGGGGAGGGGGGGGGTCCTAGGACCTGCATCTTGGCAGTGAAACGGCCTGTATGTAGGTCAGCCTCTCCTGAGGTTGACGGTAGTGACAATCAAGTCCTGTCAGTTTTGACGGAGAATTGTGTTTTGGAGTGACGTGCCCTGTCAGTCAGTGTGTAGTCCACTCGTCCTGTGGATGGTAGCAGCGACCCATTAGTTTGTTTAACATCTATCTCTTATGCGGATAATTTTTTTTTTTTTTTATTCGCCGGTATTCTCCCGGCCCAGGTCTTTTCCAAGTACTGGTGACCCGGCCTTGGCTCCCTATCTGGGGAGTGTCTCGAGACTTAAGTCTCCCATGGGAGGAGGTACAAGTACCCCCTCATCTTTGGGACAAACTGTCCCCAGGCCTAGCCACATTCCCCGCCCTCACGGGGCTCGTAGGGAGAAGCTAGGCCTCTGGTCTGCCATCTGCCCCGCCCCAAAGGGGCTCCTGGGGATGGCAGTCTTGTGAGCTGCAGGTGGTAGCAAGCTCAGGCTGTTTATGCGGATAATACCGCAAGAGTATATGGACACACTAAAGGCCTAGAAACTAGGCCTTAAAGAACTAACAAGAGTATATTTGAATATTGTTTACAAAATTCTTAAAGAACTAAGAAATTTCTATGTCTCTTCTTTGAGTCCACGACTCCTGGTGTGTGTACTCACCTAAATGTGGTTGCATGGGTCGAGACGTAGCTCCTGGCCCTGCCTGTGTGGTTTTGTATATATATATATATATATATATATATATATATATATATATATATATATATATATATATATATATATATATATACATATATATATATATACACACATAAAACCACACAGTTTTAACAGATTTAAGCAGCATATTAAAAAATAAACCAGTAAAACAAATGAAGCTATTGTATAACTATATTAATAAAGCACTATGGAAAATATTATTATGTTGGCAACTATATTTTATTGCAGAAAATCAGTTGAACTGAAAAAAAGTAAGTTAGTTAATTACTGAATATATAACTATTGTGTGTGTGTGTGTGTGTGTGTGTGTGTGTGTGTGTGTGTGTGTGTGTGTGTGTGAGAGTGTGTGAGTGTGTGTGTGTGGGTGAGTGTGTGTGTGTGTGTGGGTGAGTGTGTGTGTGTCTGTGTGTGTGTGTGTGTGTGTGTGTGTGTGTGTGTGTGAGTGTGTGAGTGTGTGTGTGTGTGTGTTTGTTACTAAGCATAATAACTGCTCTTTGTAAAACACCGTTGTATCTTTGTACACACACACACAGACACACACACCGGGATATCAATAAACAGACACATACACACACACACACACACACACACACACACACACACACACACACACACACACACACACACACACACACGCACGCACACACTGAGGTGTCACTACACACACACACACACACACACACAAACACTGAGGTGTCACTACACACACACACACACACACACACACACACACACACACACACACACACACACACACACACACACACACAGGAGAAGAGTGGTGGAACACCTAGAAAGGAACGATCTCATCAACAGCAGCCAACATGGTTTCAGGGACGGGAAATCCTGTGTCACAAACCTACTGGAGTTCTATGACATGGTGACAGCAGTAAGACAAGAGAGAGAGGGGTGGGTGGATTGCATTTTCTTGGACTGCAAGAAGGCGTTTGACACAGCTCGACACAAGAGATTGGTGCAAAAACTGGAGGACCAAGCAGGGATAACAGGGAAGGCACTACAATGGATCAGGGAATATTTGTCAGGAAGACAGCAGTGAGTAATTGTACGTGGTGAGGTGTCAGAGTGGGCACCTGTGACCAGCGGGGTCCCACAGGGGTCAGTCCTAGGACCAGTGCTGTTTCTGGTAATTGTGAAAGACATGACAGAAGGAATAAACTCTGAGGTGTCCCTGTTTGCAGATGACGTGAAGTTGATGAGAAGAATTCACTCGATTGAAGACGAGGCAGAACTACAAAGGGATCTGGACAGGCTGCAGACCTGGTCCAGCAATTGGCTCCTGGAGTTCAATCCCACCAAGTGCAAAGTCATGAAGATTGGGGAAGGGCAAAGAACGCAGACAGAGTACAGTCTAGGGGGCCAGAGACTACAAACCTCACTCAAGGAAAAAGGTCTTGGGGTGAGTATAACACCAGGCACATCTCCTGAAGCGCACATCAACCAAATAACTGCTGCAGCATATGGGCTCCTGGCAAACCTCAGAACAGCATTCCGACATCTTAATAAGGAGTCGTTCAGGACCCTGTACACCGTGTACGTTAGGCCCATATTGGAGTATGCGGCACCAGTTTGGAACCCACACCTAGCCAAGCATGTAAAGAAATTAGAGAAAGTGCAAAGGTTTGCCACAAGACTAGTCCCAGAGCTAAGAAGTATGTCCTACGAGGAGAGGTTAAGCGAAATCAACCTGACGACACTGGAGGACAGGAGAGATAGGGGGGACATGATAACGACATACAAAATACTGAGAGGAATTGACAAGGTGGACAAAGACAGGATGTTCCAGAGATTGGACACAGTAACAAGGGGACACAGTTGGAAGCTGAAGACACAGATGAATCACAGGGATGTTAGCAAGTATTTCTTCAGCCACAGAGTAGTCAGTAAGTGGAATAGTTTGGGAAGCGATGTAGTGGAGGCAGGATCCATACATAGCTTTAAGCAGAGGTATGATAAAGCTCACGGCTCAGGGAGAGTGACCTAGTAGCGATCAGTGAAGAGGCGGGGCCAGGAGCTCGGACTCGACCCCCGCAACCTCAACTAGGTGAGTACAACTAGGTGAGTACACACACACACACACACACACACACACTAGGGTGTCACTACACACAGACACACACACACACACACACACACTAGGGTGTCACTACACACAGACACACACACACACACACACACACACACACACGGGTGTCACTACACACAGACACACACACACACAAACACTGGGGTGCCACTACACATAGACACACACACACACAAACACTGGGGTGCCACTACACATAGACACACACACACACACACAAACACTGGGGTGCCACTACACATAGACACACACACACACACACAAACACTGGGGTGTCACTACATACAGGAACTTGCTTGCCTGACCAAGCACTGTTGCATTTTTAAACCCGCCAGCTGACCCCCCAGGACTAAAAAAAAAATTAAAACCTATATACATTTTTGCATGGAAACCGGAGTGCATTTTTTGTGTGAGGTTGTAACGTGGCGGCAGCCAAGCCAGGGCTAAAATATTGCTCTTTTTCTCTCCCTCCTGAGTTTAACATCAAACATTTATTAACGATAATTCATGGCATAAAATGGTTGATTAATTACAGCGGTGTGGCCAAAAGTGCTTTATTTATCCTCGTTGATTAACACTGAAAATCCATACTGACTGCTCTTAGATACTAACGTATTTGTTACTTTATTTTTATTATCAAAATACGGCAGCTACCATGACAGTGTATATAATACTGAGCATATTAATGTCTCATAAATTGTGTGTGTGTGTGTGTTAGGTGCAGATATATATATATATATATATATATATATATATATATATATATATATATATATATATATATATATATATAATCTGTAAAGTAAAAGGACACAAGTGCAACTAATGTGACATTTTATTGTGGCAACGTTTCGCTCTCCAGGAGCTTTATCAAGCCATTACAAACAATACATGGACACAGAGGGTATATAATGGCTCAGAGTGAGGTGTAATACTAGTGAGGTAACATTTAGATGTTCACTAGTGGTGGTGGTAGTAGTAGTAGTAGTAGTAGTGACAAAAGTAGTAGTAGTAATACAATATGGTAGAGCAATTAATTCGTACATGAGTAAAAGGATATAAAAGCTATGATTTGCTCTACCATATTGTATTACTACTACTACTTTTTTCACTACTACTACTACTACTACTACTACTACTACTACTACTACTAGTGGACATCTAAATGTTACCTCACTAGTATTGCACCTCACTCTGAGCCATTATATACCCTCTGTGTCCATGTATTGTTTGTAAAGGCTTGATAAAGCTACTGGAGAGCGAAACGTTGCCACAATAAAATGTCACATTAGTTGCACTTGTGTCCTTTTACTTTACATATTGTCGGTAATTCTACCAACTTTATTACATATATAATCTGGTTTATACCTGAGGTTTGAAGCTGGTGACATAAGAACATAAAAACATACGAAAAAAAGGAACACTGCAACAGGCCTACTGACCCAAGCGGAGCAGGTCCATGTTTCCCCCCCGGATTAGACCAATGACCCACCCCCCGGATTATCCCACTGACCCACCCAGCCTGGTCATCTCCACTCAAGGATGGAGCACTGTACCAGACCCAGCAGCACAAGCTAGTCAGGTCAACTCACACCCACCCACACCCACTCATATATTTATCTAACCTATTTTTAAAACTACACAACGTTTTAGCCTGGATAACTGTACTCGGGAGCTTGTTCCACTCATCCACAACTCTATTACCAAACCAGTACTTTCCTATATCCTTCCTGAATCTGAATTTTTCCAACTTGAAACCATTGCTGCGAGTCCTGTCTTGGCTGGAAATTATCAGCACGCTATTTACATCCCCTTTATTTATTCCTGTTTTCCATTTATACACCTCGATCATATCCCCCCTAATTCTACGCCTTTCGAGAGAGTGCAGATTCAGGGCCCTCAGTCTATCCTCATAGGGAAGATTTCTGATACATGGGATCATCTTTGTCATCCTCCTTTGTACGTTTTCCAGAGCATTTATATCCATTCTGTAATACGGTGACCAGAAATGAGCAGCATAGTCTAAATGAGGCCTAACCAAGGATATTTAGAGTTGAAGAACAACCTGAGGACTTCTATTATTTATACTTCTAGATATGAAGCCAAGAATTCTGTTAGCTTTATTGCGAACACTAATGCACTGTTGTCTTGGTTTTAGGTTACTGCTAACCAGAACTCCTAAATCCTTTTCAC
>NC_091315.1:31012181-31021515 GCF_038502225.1 Cherax quadricarinatus
AAGGTCAGACATCACTTAGTGTACATCAAGGTCAGTCATCACTTAGTGTACATCAAGGTCAGACATCACTTAGTGTACATCAAGGTCAGTCATCACTTAGTGTACATCAAGGTCAGACATCACTTAGTGTACATCAAGGTCAGTCATCACTTAGTGTACATCAAGGTCAGACATCACTTAGTGTACATCAAGGTCAGTCATCACTTAGTGTACATCAAGGTCAGACATCACTTAGTGTACATCAAGGTCAGTCATCACTTAGTGTACATCAAGGTCAGACATCACTTAGTGTACATCAAGGTCAGTCATCACTTAGTGTACATCAAGGTCAGACATCACTTAGTGTACATCAAGGTCAGTCATCACTTAGTGTACATCAAGGTCAGACATCACTTAGTGTACATCAAGGTCAGTCATCACTTAGTGTACATCAAGGTCAGACATCACTTAGTGTACATCAAGGTCAGTCATCACTTAGTGTACATCAAGGTCAGACATCACTTAATATACTTCAAGGCCTGGACATCACTTAGTGTATATCAAGGCCTGGACATCACTTAGTGTATATCAAGGTCTGGACATCATTTGTCACGATGTAATTGTTGTATCTTTCGTAATTCGGGTTCGTATAAGTATCATTAACGTTTCATTAATTACCGAACACTGAGTGAGAATGGTGACTCATTAAGTCAGAGTGTGTCACCTGCTTAAGTGAACCAAATTTTATTAATCCAGCCGCTTAGATTTCGGTAATTTGCTTTTGGGAATGAGAGACGTGGAACTAGGAAGGTCAGGGGGTTGGAGAGCTAGAGGGTGGGGGGAAGGTCAGGGGGTTGGAGAGCTAGAGGGTGGGGGGAAGGTCAGGGGGTTGGTGAGCTAGAGGGGGTAAGGTCAGGGGGTTGGAGAGCTAGAGGATGGGGGAAGGTCAGGGGGTTGGAGAGCTAGAGGGTGGGGAAAGGTCAGGAGGTTGGAGAGCTAGAGGGTGGGGGAAGGTCAGGAGGTTGGAAAGCTAGAGGGTGGGGGGAAGGTCAGGGGGTTGGACAGCTAGAGGATGGGGGAAGGTCAGGTGGTTGGAGAGCTAGAGGATGGGGGAAGGTCAGGGGGTTGGAGAGCTAAAGGGTGGGGGAAGGTCAGGAGGTTGGAGAGCTAGAGGGTGGGGGAAGGTCAGGGGGTTGGTGAGCTAGAGGGGGTAAGGTCAGGGGGTTGGACAGCTAGAGGATGGGGGGAAGGTCAGGGGGTTGGAGAGCTAGAGGGTGGGGGAAGGTCAGGAGGTTGGAGAGCTAGAGGGTGGGGGAAGGTCAGGGGGTTGGTGAGCTAGAGGGGGTAAGGTCAGGGGGTTGGACAGCTAGAGGATGGGGGAAGGTCAGGGGGTTGGTGAGCTAGAGGGTGGGGGAAGGTCAGGGGGTTGGAGATCTTGAGGGGGGAAGGTCAGGGGGTTGGACAGCTAGAGGATGGGGGAAAGGTTAGGGGGTTGGAGAGCTAGAGGATGGGGGAAAGGTCAGGGGGTTGGAGAGCTAGAGGGTGGGGGAAGGTCAGGAGGTTGGAGAGCTAGAGGGTGGGGGAAGGTCAGGGGGTTGGTGAGCTAGAGGGGGTAAGGTCAGGGGGTTGGACAGCTAGAGGATGGGGGGAAGGTCATTGGGTTGGAGAGCTAGAGGGTGGGGGGAAGGTCAGGGGGTTGAAGAGCTAAAGGGTGGGGGGAAGGTCAGGAGGTTGGAGAGCTAGAGCGGGGAAGGTCAGGGGGTTGAACAGCTAGAGGGGGGAAGGTCAGGGGGTTGGACAGCTAGAGGAGGGGGGGAAGATCAGGGGGATGGACACCTAGAGGGGGGGAAGGTCAAGGGGTTGGACAGCTTGAGGGTGGGGGGAAGGTCAGGGGGTTGGACAGCTAGAGGGTGGGGGAAGATCAGGTGGTTGGACAGCTAGAGGGGGGAAGGTCAGGGGGTTGGACAGCTAGAGGGGGAAGGTCAGGGGGTTGGACAGCTAGAGGGGGGAAGGTCAGGGGGTTGGACAGCTAGAGGGGGGGGAAGGTCAGGGGGTTGGACAGCTAGAGGGGGAAGGTCAGGGGGTTGGAGAGCTAGAGGGGGGAAGGTCAGGGGGTTGGACAGCTAGAGGGGGAAGGTCAGGGGGTTGGAGAGCTAGAGGGGGGAAGGTCAGGGGGATGGGCAGCTAAAGGATGGGGGTAAGGTCAGGGGGTTGGAAAGCTAGAGGGTGGGGGGAAGGGGTTTAAGAGGATAGAAATGAGTTCTGAGGACAGTGGATTGATGGGTTATGTGGCTGGAACGGCGTGAGGGCCATCAGGAGTGGTACCTAGGTGTTGAGGATGGAAGGGAACGGTGTACGACAAGAGGTGGTGATGACTGGGGGAATGGTGAACGACACGGGGGGAGTGATTGCTGGGGAACGGTGAACGACACAGGGGGGGGTGATTACTGGGGAACTGTGAACGACACGGGGGCGTGATTACTGGGGAACGGTGAACGACACGGGGAGTGAAGACTGGGGGTCTTTCAGAATGAATAGGTAACATTGTTAAGTGAGTGATGACGCTTGGTTTTGTAGTCCCATTATCAAGTCTACAGTGTCAGACCTCTGCAGGGTTAACTGTATACATGTAATAGTCAGGTTCAAGACTTGTATACATGCAACAGTCAGGTCCAGGACTTGTATACATGCAGCATATAGTCCCAGACTCGTTCATACGTAGGACTCGGGTCCACCTGGACGACTTTCGTACTGGGTTAATACGAGGAACTCTGAGATGTTACGCTTCTTTGAGTTAACCTGTATGTGACTGGTGGTAGTGTTGTGTGACTGGTGGTAGTGTTGTGTGACTGGTGGTAGTGTTGTGTGACTGGTGGTAGTGTTGTGTGACTGGTGGCAGTGTTGTGTGACTGGTGGCAGTGTTGTGTGACTGGTGGCAGTGTTGTGTGACTGGTGGCAGTGTTGTGTGACTGGTGGCAGTGTTGTGTGACTGGTGGCAGTGTTGTGTGACTGGTGGCAGTGTTGTGTGACTGGTGGTAGTGTTATGTGACTGGTGGCAGTGTTGTGTGACTGGTGGCAGTGTTGTGTGACTGGTGGCAGTGTTGTGTGACTGGTGGCAGTGTTGTGTGACTGGTGGCAGTGTTGTGTGACTGGTGGCAGTGTTGTGTGACTGGTGGCAGTGTTGTGTGACTGGTGGCAGTGTTGTGTGACTGGTGACAGTGTTGTGTGACTGGTGGCAGTGTTGTGTGACTGGTGGTAGTGTAGTGTGACTGGTGGCAGTGTTGTGTGACTGGTGGCAGTGTTGTGTGACTGGTGGCAGTATTGTGTGACTGGAGGTAGTGTTGTGTGACTGGTGGTAGTGTAGTGTGACTGGTGGCAGTGTTGTGTGACTGGTGGTAGTGTTGTGTGACTGGTGGCAGTGTTGTGTGACTGGTGGCAGTGTTGTGTGACTGGTGGCAGTGTTGTGTGACTGGTGGTAGTGTAGTGTGACTGGTGGCAGTGTTGTGTGAATGGTGGTAGTGTTGTGTGACTGGTGGTAGTGTAGTGTGACTGGTGGCAGTGCTGTGTGACTGGTGGTAGTGTTGTGTGTTGGTGGTAGTGTTGTGTGACTGGTGGCAGTGTTGTGTGACTGGTGGTAGTGTAGTGTGACTGGTGGTAGTGTTGTGTGACTGGTGGTAGTGTTGTGTGACTGGTGGCAGTGTTGTGTGACTGGTGGTAGTGTAGTGTGACTGGTGGTAGTGTTGTGTGACTGGTGGTAGTGTTGTGTGTTGGTGGTAGTGTTGTGTGTTGGTGGTAGTGTTATGTGACTGGTGGTAGAGTTGTCTGACTGGTGGTAGAGTTGTGTGACTGGTGACAGTGTTGTGACTGGTGGCAGTGTTGTGTGACTGGTGGCAGTGTTGTGACTGGTGGCAGTGTTGTGACTGGTGGCAGTGTTGTGTGACTGGTGGTAGTGTTGTGTGTTGGAGGTAGTGTTGTGTGATTGATGGCAGAGTTGTGTGGCTCGTGGCAGTGTTGTGTGACTGGTGGTAGTGTAGTGTGACTGGTGGTAGTGTTGTGTGACTGGTGGCAGTGTTGTGTGACTGGTGGCAGTGTTGTGTGACTGGTGGCAGTGTTGTGTGACTGGTGGCAGTGTTGTGTGGTTGATGGTAGTGTTGTGTGTTGGTGGTAGTGTTGTGTGACTGGTGGCAGTGTTGTGTGACTGGTGGCAGTGTTGTGTGGCTGGTGGCAGTGTTGTGTGATTGGTGGTAGTGTTGTGTGTTGGTGGTAGTGTTGTGTGATTGGTGGCAGTGTTGTGTGGCTGGCGGCAGTGTTGTGTGAGTGGTGGCAGTGTTGTGTGAGTGGTGTCAGTGTTGTGTGACTGGTGGCGGTGTTGTGTGACTGGTGGCAGTGTTGTGTGACTGGTGGTAGTGTAGTGTGACTGGTGGCAGTGTTGTGTGACTGGTGGCAGTGTTGTGTGACTGGTGGCAGTGTTGTGTGACTGGTGGTAGTGTAGTGTGACTGTTGGCAGTGCTGTGTGACTGGTGGTAGTGTTGTGTGTTGGTGGTCGTGTTGTGTGACTAGTGGTAGTGTTGTGACTGGTGGTAGTGTTGTGTGTTGGTGGCAGTGTTGTGTGACTGGTGGTAGTGTTTTGTGTTGGTGGTAGTGTTGTGTGACTGGTGGTAGTGTTGTGACTGGTGGTAGTGTTGTGTGTTGGTGGTAGTGGTGTGTGTTGGTGGTAGTGTTGTGTGACTAGTGGTAGTGTTGTGTGACTAGTGGTAGTGTTGTGTGACTGGTGGCAGTGTTGCGATTGGTGGTAGTGTTGTGTGACTGGTGGTAGTGTTGTGACTGGTGGCATTGTTGTGTGGCTGGTGGCAGTATTGTGACTGGTGGTAGTGTTGTGTTTTGGTGGCAGTGTTGTGTGACTGGTGGCAGTGTTGTATGACTGGTGGCAGTGTTGTGTGACTGGTGGCAGTGTTGTATGACTGGTGGCAGTGTTGTGTGACTGGTGGCAGTGTTGTATGACTGGTGGCAGTGTTGTTTGACTGGTGGCAGTGTTGTGACTGGTGGCAGTGTTGTGTGACTGGTGGCAGTGTTGTGTGACTGGTGGCAGTGTTGTGTGACTGGTGGCAGTGTTGTGTGACTGGTGGCAGTGTTGTGTGACTGGTGGCAGTGTTGTGTGACTGGAGGCAGTGTTGTATGACTGGTGGCAGTGTTGTGTGACTGGTGACAGTGTTGTATGACTGGTGGCAGTGTTGTGTGACTGGTGGCAGTGTTGTGTGACTGATGGCAGTGTTTTGTGACTGGTGGCAGTGTTGTGTGACTGGTGGCAGTGTTGTGTGACTGGTGGCAGTGTTGTGTGACTGGAGGCAGTGTTGTGTGACTGGTGGCAGTGTTGTGTGACTGGTGGCAGTGTTGTGTGACTGGTGGCATTGTTGTGTGACTGATGGCAGTGTTGTGACTGGTGGCAGTGTTGTGTGACTGATGTCAGTGTTGTGACTGGTGGCAGTGTTGTGCGACTGGTGGCAGTGTTGTGCGACTGGTGGCAGTGTTGTGCGACTGGTGGCAGTGTTGTGTGACTGGTGACAGTGTTGTGTGACTGATGGTAGTGTAGTGTGACTGGTGGTAGTGTTGTGTGACTGGTGGCAGTGTTGTGTGACTGATGGTAGTGTAGTGTGACTGGTGGCAGTGTTGTGTGACTGATGGCAGTGTTGTGTGACTGATGGTAGTGTAGTGTGACTGATGGTAGTGTAGTGTGACTGGTGGCAGTGTTGTGTGACTGATGGTAGTGTAGTGTGACTGATGGTAGTGTAGTGTGACTGATGGTAGTGTAGTGTGACTGATGGTAGTGTAGTGTGACTGATGGTAGTGTAGTGTGACTGATGGTAGTGTAGTGTGACTGGTGGCAGTGTTGTGTGACTGATGGCAGTGTAGTGTGACTGATGGTAGTGTAGTGTGACTGATGGCAGTGTTGTGTGACTGATGGTAGTGTAGTGTGACTGGTGGCAGTGTTGTGTGACTGATGGTAGTGCAGTGTGACTGATGGTAGTGTAGTGTGACTGATGGTAGTGTAGTGTGACTGATGGTAGTGTAGTGTGACTGATGGCAGTGTTGTGTGACTGATGGTAGTGTAGTGTGACTGGTGGCAGTGTTGTGTGACTGATGGTAGTGTAGTGTGACTGATGGTAGTGTAGTGTGACTGATGGTAGTGTAGTGTGACTGATGGTAGTGTAGTGTGACTGATGGTAGTGTAGTGTGACTGGTGGCAGTGTTGTGACTGGTGGCAGTGTTGTGACTGGTGGCAGTGTTGTGTGACTGGTGGCAGTGTTGTGTGACTGGTGGCAGTGTTGTGTGACTGGTGGCAGTGTTGTGACTGGTGGCAGTGTTGTGTGACTGGTGGCAGTGTTGTGTGACTGGTGGCAGTGTTGTGTGACTGGTGGCAGTGTTGTGTGACTGGTGGCAGTGTTGTGACTGGTGGCAGTGTTGTGTGACTGGTGGCAGTGTTGTGTGACTGGTGGCAGTGTTGTGTGACTGGTGGCAGTGTTGTGTGACTGGTGGCAGTGTTGTGTGACTGGTGGCAGTGTTGTGTGACTGGTGGCAGTGTTGTGTGACTGGTGGCAGTGTTGTGTGACTGGTGGCAGTGTTGTGACTGGTGGCAGTGTTGTGACTGGTGGCAGTGTTGTGTGACTGGTGGCAGTGTTGTGTGACTGGTGGCAGTGTTGTGTGACTGGTGGCAGTGTTGTGTGACTGGTGGCAGTGTTATGTGACTGGTGGCAGTGTTATGTGACTGGTGGCAGTGTTGTGACTGGTGGCAGTGTTGTGACTGGTGGCAGTGTTGTGACTGGTGGCAGTGTTGTGACTGGTGGCAGTGTTGTGACTGGTGGCAGTGTTGTGTGACTGGTGGCAGTGTTGTGACTGGTGGCAGTGTTGTGACTGGTGGCAGTGTTGTGTGACTGGTGGCAGTGTTGCCAGAGACTGATAAGCATGCAGTAATACATAAGTATTTCTTTCCATCACAAATCAATCCTCATTCAACCCAAATGCCTCAATTTCTTCTATTCACCTATTTTTTATGGATTTTTGTTTGTTCTGTTATATTTACCTCTTTTGTCACCTTAGGAATTTTTTTTGTCGTCTTGACAAATTTGTCGCTCAAAATACGAGGTTCTGGAGTTTAACTTTATTTGTTGTTCAGCCGAGTCCCAGCTACCTCACTTGTCTTCCACTCTGCTGAGCTCGACAGTGACTCTGAGGTTGTGCTACTAACTGTGCTGAGGTCGACAGTGACTCTGAGGTTGTGCTACTAACTGTGCTGAGGTCGACAGTGACTCTGAGGTTGTGCTACTAACTGTGCTGAGCTGGACAGTGACTCTGAGGTTGTGCTACTAACTGTGCTGAGGTCGACAGTGACTCTGAGGTTGTGCTACTAACTGTGCTGAGGTCGACAGTGACTATTACAACCCAGGCACAATAAGGTCTGGGAGCAAGGAGCAGAACAAACACAGCTGAATGACTTTGAATTATATTTTCCTTCAAGTGTTGTTATAAGTATTTACAAGTACGTACGCTATATATATATATATATATATATATATATATATATATATATATATATATATATATACAGTTGGAAATATATGTGGACCACACGGCGAATCAATAGGCAAAGACACAACCTGGAGTCAGAATGGACAACGGTGTTCAACCAGCTCTAGAATGGAAATGAGAAGGGTGGAAACGTGAGTGGTAACCACGTCACCTCCACAATTGCCAGACCCACCTTCTCATTGGCTGAACCTAGGTACTGATCTGACGATAGGGCCCCATCGTCCGACCCTTAGCACCCGGTCCGCTGGTTGAGGAGGTAGCCATTTAATGAGTGTGTGTACATGCGCCGAATAAAGGTTACGTACTCTTTGCATGCCACGGTGACTCTGAGCTTGTGCTACTAACTGTGCTGAGGTCGATTGGGACTCTGAGGTTGTGCTACTGTGCTGAGGTCAACCGTGACTCTGAGGCTGTGCTACTAGCTGTGCTGAGGTCAACCGTGATCTCTGGGGTTGCTTATTGTGGTGAAGTTGATCGACATACAAGGTGGATGTCAGCCCTTTCTCTCTCTCTCTCTCTCTCTCTCTCTCTCTCTCTCTGCCTCTCTGCCTCTCTGCCTCTCTCCCCAACACAATCACCCTCACAAGGACTATCTTTCGCCAGACTTTAAATTTCGCGCACGCAATTCCTGTCACGTATCAGGAGGCTAATTTACGAGAGTTTGCGCGAAAATACGGGAATGTTATTACTAGACCATGAATTATTTGTCCGAGGTACGTAACTGGGGGAGGGGGAGGGGAGAGGTGGGGGGTTGGAGGTGACGGGGTGGGGTGAGGTTTGGTAAGGAAGGTGTGACCTCTCGTTCACCTGTTGACGGTGCCAGGGGTGAGGGGAGGGAGGGAGAGAGAGAGGGGTCTTGTGACCCTCCCCTCGGTTCCCGGTCTGGGACCATGGCTTTTTTTATGAGGGCGAAGGTGGTCAGTCAGACTGTTAGTGCTGTTGGCACGCACGACCAACAGCCTGGCTGATCAGGGCAAATCTTTTTCTTTTTTTTTTTACTTTTCTTTAAGAAGGCGATTGTTAAATTTAATTCCCTTCGCTGGAGAGTTTTGTTTTTAAGCTTCGTGGCGGATGGTCTTGATGGATGGTCTTGATGGATGGTCTTGATGGATGGTCTTGATGGATGGCCTTGATGGATGGCCTTGATGGATGGCCTTGATGGATGGCCTTGATGGATGGTCTTGATGGATGGTCTTGATGGATGGCCTTGATGGATGGTCTTGATGGATGGTCTTGATGGATGGTCTTGATGGATGGTCTTGATGGATGGTCTTGATGGATGGTCTTGATGGATGGTCTTGATGGATAGTCTTGATGGATGGTCTTGATGGATGGTCTTGATGGATGGTCTTGATGGATGGTCTTGATGGATGGTCTTGATGGATGGCCTTGATGGATGGTCTTGATGGATGGCCTTGATGGATGGCCTTGATGGATGGTCTTGATGGATGGTCTTGATGGATGGTCTTGATGGATGGTCTTGATGGATGGTCTTGATGGATGGTCTTGATGGATGGCCTTGATGGATAGTCTTGATGGATGGTCTTGATGGATGGTCTTGATGGATGGTCTTGATGGATGGTCTTGATGGATGGCCTTGATGGATGGCCTTGATTGATGGTCTTGATGGATAGTCTTGATGGATGGTCTTGATGGATGGTTTTGATGGATGTTCTTCAAGGATGGTCTTGAAGGATGATTTTTGAAGGATGTTCTTGAAGGATGTTCTTGAAGGATGCTCTTGAAGGATGTTCTTGATGGATGGTCTTGA
>NC_091315.1:31021615-31081615 GCF_038502225.1 Cherax quadricarinatus
AAACTTAAGATAATTACCAACATGAAAGTGACAAGTCCATAACTTGCATTCATTTATTTACTCCTCAATAATGGTATTTAGTTACAGTAATTATTTATTTATTTACTTATTCAGTCATAGTAATTTATTTACTTATTTATCATGTATTCATATTCAGCTTACAATATTGTCGACCTATGATGGGTTTGTTGGAACATAACCCTTTATTAAGTCGAGGAGCACCTGTATTTACAGTGAGCGTATAAGATAAAAACTGAAGAGTTTTCTGAGCATATTCCTGGACCTGGTTTGTGTGTGGGTGCTCAAACATATGAATATTAACAACTGTGGATCATGGTCCAGTGAGTGGTGACTTTTGGCTGGAGTTGATAGTCTCATCTTGCAAATGAACCTGATAGTCTGGGATTCCAGTGAACGCTGAAGTATAAGCTCTATACAACAGCAGCCTCAATATGAGTGAATTTAAGGTAGTAGGTGAGGAATATTCTTGGCAAACAGAATCAAAGCTCAAAGCTATATAGTCTACAATTAAATTTAAATATAAATTTAAAGTATGGATGGACATTTCAGTGAGCAAAGATATAATTTTAATCCACTGAAGTAAAAGTCATCTCACTCAGATCTAAAGACAGAGCTTCACTTTCTGTTTACAGACTTAGTCAGAGCCAGAGTACCTCCCTTAATTCAGTGCTTGCTGCATTGCCTGCTCAAACACTAGAGCCAAAGTATCTACTTTATAGTCACACTTCAGTGCTTGCTACATTGCCTGAAAATGTGTATAACTCAGATCCAATACGCCGATTGGTGTGTATATCTCAGTGTAAGCGCACTTTCAGTTATATATTTATCAGTGCACTGTCAGACGTGTATTTATCAGAACATATAAATCCCGAGAGACATGTATGTTTCATGGTATATGTACTGAGAGTTTACTTTTAATCCCTATTATAGTTGAGAGACTAAAAAAAAAAAAAAAGCCAAAACAATGCCTTAAAGGAGAACACACCAAAACACTAAACATAAGGAATAAAGTGAAAATATTAAACCTAAGGAAGAACATACGAAAATGTTGATCTTATGGAAAAGCTTAGGAAAACAATAAAGACAAACCAATTTCTCACGCTAATAAGGTCCTGGAGCCTCTCTCTCGTCTTCTCATCATGACGGTGAATGAACGTCTGCGCGCTGCGAAATTATTTCCCTGATGGGATAAACCTGCAAAGCCTCTAAAACGGCATTTAACGCCACTCCTGGGACGCTCGCAGGATCTAATGCGATTTGGGAGGTGCTGATGCCCCCGCGTAATTGTAGCTGGAATTAATACCTGACGACGCACAGGCTGGAAGGTGGGTCTTGGGGAAGAGGGGGAGAAGAGGGTCTGGGAATGGAGTAAATGGTCCGGGGGTGGGGTGGAGGGTCAGGGGGTGGGTATTAGGGTCAAAGGGATGGGTATGAAGGTCAAGGGGTGGTGTGGAGGGTCAGAGGGTGGGTGGAGGGTACGGAGGTGGGGTGGCGGGACAGGGGGTGGGGAGGGGGATGTTTATCCGAGAATGGTTCAAAAAATTACAGCTTCCTTAGATTGTAAAATTCTGAGCCTTCTAATTATAATGAAAACATCACATAGTACTACTACTATGTAGTCGTATTACTACGCTACTACTATGCAGCTGCTAAGGAATTTTCCGCTACTTTTCATGGGAGCCGACGTATTTCCTTCAGGAGCTTCTCTCCTCAAGCTATATCCCCTAACTTATCAAAAATTACGTTAATGTCTTGGAGCGTTTCTATCCAATCCTGTCGATAGCCTTTGTGTCCTTTATTGTCCCATATAGATTTGGCAATAGACAAATTGTCTCCTTTATTGTATTATTTTAGATATGAATTTCCTGATCCTGCTGCTTACAGAAATCTCAGATACAGTTTTTGCAAATCTAATTGTTTCTGTTGCTGTCCTCTGCGTACATCATCTTTCCGTTATTCATGTCTTTTATATCTTCCTCCAAGTAAATTCATCCCTGAGATCTTAGTTTCCTTCGTTTTCAAAAGACTCACTCTGATCTGTACTAGCGGTCACTCCTGAAATTTCGAATCGATTTCTGCTGCTGGTGCTGCTGCTGGTGCTGCTGCTGGTGCTGCTGGTGCTGGTGCTGGTGCTGCTGGTGCTGGTGCTGCTGGTGCTGGTGCTGGTGCTGCTGGTGCTGGTGCTGCTGGTGCTGGTGCTGGTGCTGCTGGTGCTGCTGGTGCTGCTGGCACCAATGTCTAACAGTCTTTGCTAAAGTAGGGCATGATGCTTTCTTTCACGGTAGCATTCCTCAAGAGCTAATTCCCCAATCGTTAATCAATGTAACTTCAGAGCTTTATAACATCCTCGCAGACAGGTGCCGTGTAGGTCACACTAGACAGGTGCCGTGTAGGTCACACTAGACAAGTGCCGTGTAGGTCACACTAGACAGGTGCCGTGTAGGTCACACTAGGCAGGTGCCGTGTAGGTCACACTAGGCAGGTGCCGTGTAGGTCACACTAGGCAGGTGCCGTGTAGGTCACACTAGGCAGGTGCCGTGTAGGTCACACTAGGCAGGTGCCGTGTAGGTCACATTAGACAGGTGCCATGTAGGTCACACTAGGCAGGTGCCATGTAGGTCACACTAGGCATGTATCGAGCAGGTTATAGGTGGCGCTCCAGCTATTAATAGATCCTATTTACCACTAATAGCTTGTGATCCTCATTAACACGTCATCAGGTGACCCATAACTTTTTAATTTCTCCCTCACTCCCATTCCTCGATCACCTTCCCTCTGTCACCCTCCTCCATCACCCTCCCTCATCACCCTCCTTCATCACCCTCCTCCATAACCCTTCTCCATCACCCTCCTCACCACTTCCTTCCTTCACTCTTCCCCTCTATCACCCTCACTTTCTCAATCACCCTCCAACTACATTCTGTTCCCCACCACCCTCCTTCTATCACCTTCCCTCCATTGCCCTCCCTCTATCACCTTCCCTCCATCACCCTCCTATCACGATGAACATCAAAATGGTACACAATACCGACAGGTTGTTAGGTAAGACACATATGCAACAGTTAGACAACTTTATTCCGAAACGTTTCGCCTACACAGTAGGCTTCTTCAGTCGAATACAGAAAGTAGGCAGGAACAGTAGAGATGTGAAGACGATGTAATCAGTCCATCACCCTTGAAGTCGTAGAATTTGAGGTTGTCAGTCCCTCAGCCTGGAGAAGTCCAGTTCCATAGTCAGTTCCTGACTATGTTCCTGCCTACTTTCTGTATTCGACTGAAGAAGCCTACTGTGTAGGCGAAACGTTTCGGAATAAAGTTGTCTAACTGTTGCATATGTGTCTTACCTAACACCCTCCTATCACCTTCCCTCCACCATCCTCCCATTATCTCCTTCCTCCCATCATCCTCCTTATATCCTCTTCCCTCCATCACCCTCCCTCTATCACCCTCCCTCCATTACCCTTCCTCTATATATTCCCTCCATTACCCTCCCTCTATCACCTTCCCTCCATTACACTCCCTCTATCACCTTCCTTCCATTACCCTCCCTCTATATATTCCCTCCATTACCCTCCCTCTATCACCTTCCCTCCATTACACTCCCTCTATCACCTTCCTTCCATTACCATCCTTCTATCAGGTTCCCTCAATTACCCTCCCTCTATCACCTTCCTTCCATCACCCTCCCGCTATCACCTTCCTTCCATCACCCTCCCGCTATCACCTTCCTTCCATTACCCTCCGTCTATCACCTTCCTTCCATTACCCTCCGTCTATCACCTTCCTTCCATTACCCCTCCCTCTCTCTCGCCATCACTTTTCTTCTCTCTCCCGAGTTCTACATCACACTTCCTCCAACACCATTCTCCTCCATCCTTCACCCTTCCTCTCCATCACCCTCCATCCATCCTTCTTATCACCCTCCATCCTTCACCATTCCCCTCCATTACACTCTCCATTCCCCTTCCTCCATCAACCTACCCATTCCTCCTTCACTCTATACCTCACTCGTTCTTCATTCACACTTTCCCTCCCTTTCTCTTCCGCTTTAACACAACTCCATCATTCTTCCTTACACAATTCGAACACCCTGCCTATTTTACCCTAACCCTCCATTATCCTCCCTATTTCACCCTTATCTCGGTCACCCTGCTTACTTCACCCTACCTTCTGCATCAGCATCTCTATTTTATCCCATCCCACTATCATCCTCACTTCTATATCATAACTCTCCATCACCCTCTTACATCCTACCTCCTCAGCACCCTCCCTTCTACATCCTACCTCTCCATCACCTTCCTTCGTCAAACCTTAAACCTCCACCACCCTCTTCTCCCTGCTTCACAATCACCCTTCATTTTTCACTTCCATTATCCCTCGTGTTATTCCCTATCACTATTCACTTCGTCTTGTCTCAAGTCAATACACATTTAATTCACTCTCTGATGTTTCCCAAATACCAATAATCACTAACCCCAGTTACATCCTTCTACGTCAACTGTCTGTTGCTACCCATTCCATCCACCCCTTATTGCTACCCACTACCTCCACTCCACTGTTGCTACCCACTCCCTCGATCCCTTATTGCTACCCTCTTTCTCCACCCCACTGTTCCTACCCACTCCCTCCACCTCTTGTTGCTAACTACAACTGAAATGAAGTTGCCACCCCAGTTCCATCCTTGGGTCGACGAAGAACCATACAATGCCATCTTGTCTATATTCCCAGAGGTGTAGATCGGAAGTGAATATATATATATATATATATATATATATATATATATATATATATATTTGTGAGCGAGGGGCTTGGACTTCCAGCAGGCATGCGTGAGCGTGTTTGATAGGAGTGAATGGAGACAAATGGTTTTTAATACTTGACGTGCTGTTGGAGTGTGAGCAAAGTAACATTTATGAAGGGATTCAGGGAAACCGGCAGGCCGGACTTGAGTCCTGGAGATGGGAAGTACAGTGCCTGCACTCTGAAGGAGGGGTGTTAATGTTGCAGTTTAAAAACTGTAGTGTAAAGCACCCTTCTGGCAAGACAGTGACGGAGTGAATGATGGTGAAAGTTTTTCTTTTTCGGGCCACCCTGCCTTGGTGGGAATCTGCCAGTGTGATAATAAAAAATATATATCTCGAAAAAAAGGAGGAAATAAATAAAATTTGAGTGAAAAGAAAGTTAGAGCTCAATTCTCTCAATTAAGAATGTATGCCGACACCGTCTGTTCTTTTAGTAACCGTAGCAGAGATGAAAGAATGTAAAGTTACACCTGAAGACAGAAACTCGGAAATGGCCTAGAGCAGGAAACCCCAATGGGAATATATTAGAGTTAAGGCATAAGATCCTAGTTCTGATAAGTATTGGTTCTTGGGATGGCCAAGCCATCCCAATATATATAATATACAATATATATATATATATATATATATATATATATATATATATATATATATATATATATATATATATATATATGTACATGTGTGTGTGTGTGTGTGTGTGTGTGTGTGTGTGTGTGTGTGTGTGGGTGTGTGTGTGTGTGTGTGTACTCACCTAATTGTAGTTGCAGGGCTCGAGACTCGGCTCCTGGCCCAGCCTCTTCGCTGAACGCTACTAGGTGTGAGTGTGTGTGTGTGTGTGTGAAAAAAAACTGAAAAAATCGAAACCGAAATTGGAGGAAATAGCTTAATAACAATTCCAAAATGTGAATAATGGATATGGAATACTGGTTTGGAATAATGGTTTGGAATAATGGTTTGGATCAATTAAATCGAAAAAGTGATCCAATAGTGATACAACTGTAAACCTACTTTTGGCTCACCCTGTATATATATACAGGTCAGTTAGCAAGAACTCCTTTCTAAAATTTTCTGTTATACGTTTAAAGATATTTTTTTTTCACTTATGCTAATGCAAAAATTAATACTTTTTTACCAAAAGAATCTTAGAAAACTTACCTAACCTTATTATAACAAGAACAATTTAATTTAGCCTAATCCAACTAAATATATTTTAGATAAATTTACAGTAATTTAATAATAAACGGATACAATGAAATATATTTTCTTCACTAGGTTCAGAATTATTTTTTTCGACTTTATTGCATGCACAAATATATGGCTGAAAGGGTTAATAAAACATATCCATGAAAATTTACAATTTATTATACAAACACATCTTACAAGAAAATTTCAAATTAGGTACCAACACTTAAAACATTTTTAAGCACATATACTGAGACAAACCACGGAAAGGATGGGGTTTGAGCCCATGGCGAGTGAGTCGTAAAACTCCAGGCCAGTGAGTAAGCCAGTTGGCCGGGTGGCTTACGCACTGGCTTGGAGTTTTACGACTCACTCGCCATGGGTTCAAATCCCATCCTTTCCGTGGTTTGTTTACAATCGTGTTATTACGATTTCATGAGATATGATGGCGGCTTTCAGGGTACTTGAGCTAGAGTTCACACTATCACTCTGCTGGGGAATTCATCTGTAAAAACTTGCATATGTGGTCACAGTGGGGCTTATGCTAACCTCCCTATGGTGTATAGAAATATGTTTAGCTGCATGAATCATAATGTAGCCAGCTCGCACAGTGGCTTAAGCATTGAAATGAAGTTTCACCACTCTAATAACTCTCGGGTATTTCTTCATTTAGGCCTGGTTGTTATTTCTGGTTTAGTTACAGAATTCATGCAGTACTTAAGTAATACATGAAACAGCAAATAAAATGAAGTTTAGCATGAATTAGATAAAGGAGCGCAAAAGAAAAGTCACAAAGACAGTTCTGTCTAAAGTCCCAATACGACTCAGTGTTCAGCCAACCGTTACCCAGACTAAGGGTCGACAATTTAATGAATTCATTATGAAGGAGACCCAAAATTTAGTCATCTCAGAAAACTCTGATATTATCCTAACACCACAAGACTTTGAAAAGGCAATAAATGACATGTCCATGCACTCTGCCCCAGGTCCAGACTCGTGTAATTCCATGTTCATGAAAACTGCATTTAGCCCCTGTCAAATGCCTTCAGCATTCTATGGAGAAGGAGCATGAACACAGAGGTCCTCCCACACTCACTAAAAACAACAGACATAGCCCCACTCTACGAAGGTGGCAGTAAAGCAGATGCAAAGAACTACAGACAGCACTAACATCACATATCAAAAATTTTTGAAAGGGTTCTAAGAAGCAAGATCGCCAACCACATAGATACCCATCAATTACACAACCCAGGGCAACACAGGTTTAGAGCAGGTCGCTCCTGCCTGTCCCAGCTATTGGACCACTATGACAAGGTCCTGGATGTTATATAGAGGATACACAAAATGCAGATGTAGCATACACAGACTTTGCAAAAGTCTTCGACAAGTGTGACCACGATGTAATAGCACACCAAATGCTTGATAAAGGAATAACAGGAAAAGTTGGTAGATGGTTCTATAATTTTCTAACAAACAGAACAGAAAGAGTAATAGTAAACAAAGTCAGAGGAAGCTACGGTGAAAAGCTCTGTTCCACAAGGCACAGTACTCGCCCCCATCCTATTCCTCATCCTTATATCCGACATAAACAGAAATGTAAGCCATAGCTTCTGTCTTCTTTTGCGGATGACACCCGAATTGTCATGACAGTGTCCTCCATCGAAGACATCGCAAGACTCCAAGCAGACATCAACCAAATCTTCAGATGGGCCACTCAGAACAATATGAAGTTCAATGAAGAGAAATTTCAAGGCACTTGCAATCCCATTCATTGATAGCTTGGACAAATTCTATGGCAAACGTGATATGTATGCAAGGGATGGGGTTTATCTCTCTGGGGCTGGAGTGGTTGCATTAGCCAGTTCAATTGAGGGGGTAATTGATGACTTGTCTAGGACTTTAAACTGATAGATTATAGAGGTATGGGTGTTGTTGGGAAACAATCAGGATGCACTGTTATGGTTGAAAACAAAAGATATTATCGGGATACCTAAGGGATATGTTTAAAAGACAATATTCAAAATAAAGTTGCTAGTAAAAGCAAATCAATTGATCAACAGAGATAGTAGAGGGCAACGAGTGACTAGCTCCCTTATGGTTGACTATACAAATAATAGGAGTCAAAGAAATAAGATAGATGAGCTAAGATTACTTGCAAGTTCAGGTAATATAGATATTATTGGTATAACAGAGACCTGGTTCAACCTGAAAGATAGAGAAATGCTTTCTGAATGCTACAGGGTTATAAACTATTCCACACTGATAGGGTCAATAGGAAGGGTGGTGGAGTGGCGATGTATGTCAGGGATAATTTAAATTGTTGTCCTAGACATGATATAAGATTAGAAACATCGGGCACAGAATCTGTTTGGCTACAGTTTCTCGAGGGTCGTGACAAATTAATTTTGGGTGTGATTTATAGGTCCCCAAACCTTGATAGGGAGTGCAGTAAGCTGTTATGGGACGAAATTCATGAGGCGTCTGGATATGAAAATGTGCTAATGGGAGATTTTAAATTTAGACAAATTGATTGGAACAATGTGACAGGAATTCTTGAATCTACTGACTTTCTTGATACGGTTCAGGATTGCTTTTTAAAATAGTTTGTGACAGAACCAACTAAAGGAAACAATCTGCTTGACTTGATATTAATGATGAGCTTGGGGAAAGCGATCACAAATCACTTAGTTTCAATATATCATGGAATTACCCAGATAACTTCAATCAAATTTCTGTATCAGACTTTCGCTTGGCCGATTTCGTGGGACTCAAATTGCCTGGGTGGGTTAAATTGGGATGACCTGACTATGGGTCAGGTAGGTGATCTTGGTTGCCAATATGACGTTTTTCAGAGCATAGTTCTAACTGCCCAGACAACTTTTGTTCCGAGTAGGGAAATTAGATCTAACAAGAATGATCCCAAATGAATGAACAATAGATTAAAACATCTCTTTGGTCAAAAGAGAGGCATATATAGGCGTATCAAAAGAGGGGGTGGGCAGTTAAGAAATCAATATATTAAATTAAAGAGAGAAATAAAAAAAATAAGAAAAGCAAAAAGGGATTATGAGACTAAGGTCGCAAGGGATTCGACGACTAACCCAAAAGGGTTCTTTCAGGTATACAGAAGTAAGATTAGAGACAAGACTGGCCCACTTAACAGTAACTCAGGTCAGATCACTTGCAGTGATAAGGATATCTGTGAAATTTTCAATACTTACTCCCTCTCAGTTTTTACCCGGGAAAATGCTAGCGAAATTCCTGAAATAATAGATTTTGTAGAACAGGACAATAATAAACTATGCACGATTGTGGTAACTAGTAACATGGACCTCAGACAAATTGAGAAATTAAAGCCTAACAAATCCCTGTTGAACTGTTTGCAAGGGTGTTCAAGGAATGTAAAGAGAAACTTAACATACTTTTGGCTAATCTTTTCAACATATCACTACAAACTGGCATAGTGCCTGATAAGTGGAAAATGGCAAATGTAATACCTATTTACAAGGCAGGTGACAGGTCCTTAGATTCGAACTATAGACCAATAAGCCTTACCTCCATAGTGGGAAAATTTATGGAATCATTAATTGCTGAAGCAATTCGTAGCCATCTTGATAGGCATAAATTGATTAATGAATCTCAACACGGTTTTACAAAGGGGCGTTCCTGCCTTACGAATTTACTAACTTTTTTTCACTCAGGTGTTTGAAGAGGTAGGTCATGGTAATGAATATGATATTGCATATATGGACTTCAGTAGGGCTTTCGATAGAATTCCACATCAGAGACTATTGAGGAAACTTAAGGTACACGGAATAGGAGAAACTTTTTCCTGGGTAGAGGCATAGTTGACAAATAGGCAGCAGAGAGTTTGCATAAATTGGGAGAAATCAGAATGGGGGCACGTCACAAGCGGTGATCCGCAGGGGTCAGTGTTGGGTCCGTTGTTGTTCACAATTTACATAAGCAAATTTGCTGATGACACCAAAATAGGCCGTTCAGTTCATTCTAATGAGGACACTAGAGCACTCCAGGATGATTTGAATAGACTGATGCAATGGTCAGAGAAGTGGCAGATGCAGTTTAATATTGACAAATGCAAAGTTTTAAATGTTGCACAGGGAAATAACCATGCCACATATAAACTAAATTATGTAAATCTTAATACTACTGACTGCGAAAAGGATTTAGGAGTTCTGGTTAGCAGTAATCTAAAACCAAGACAACAGTGCATTAGTGTTCGCAATAAAGCTAACAGAATCCTTGGCTTCATATCTGGAAGTATAAATAATAGAAGTCCTCAGGTTGTTCTTCAACTCTATATATCCTTGGTTAGGCCTCATTTAGACTATGCTGCTTAGTTCTGGTCACCGTATTACAGAATGGATATAAATGCTCTGGAAAACGTACAGAGGAGGATGACAAAGATGATCCCATGTATCAGAAATCTTCCCTATGAGGATAGACTGAGTGCCCTGAATCTGCACTCTCTCGAAAGGCGTAGAATTAGGGGGGATATGATCGAGGTGTATAAATGGAAAACAGGAATAAATAAAGGGGATGTAATTAGTGTGCTGAAAATTTCCAGCCAAGACAAGACTCGCAGCAATGGTTTCAAGTTGGAAAATTTCAGATTCAGGAAGGATACAGGAAAGCACTTGTTTGGTAATAGAGTTGTGCATGAGTGGAACAAACTCCCGAGTACCGTTATAGAGGCTAAAACGTTGTATAGTTTTAAAAATAGGTTAGATAAATACATGAGTGGGTGTGGGTGGGTGTGAGTTGGACCTGACTAGCTTGTGCTATTAGGTCTGAGGCCGTGCTCCTTACTTAAGTGGAAGTGACTTCACCAGGTGGGTCATTGAGCTAATCCCGGGAGGGGGGAGGGGGAATGGACCTGCTTCGCATGTGTTAGTAGGCCTGCTGCAGTGTTCCTTCTTTCTTTTGTTTTTATGTATACAGCAAATTTTAACCATACAATAGAGCGAAAGAGTAATGTGAAGGACCTGGAAATGATAATGTCAGAGGATCTCTCCTTCAAAGAACACAATGTATGTACCACATCTGCTAGAAAAAATGATGGGATGCATAATGAGCACCTTCATAACTAGGGACGCCAAGCCCATGATGATTCTCTTCAAATCGATTGCTCTAAGCTGGAATACTGCTGTACTAACTGCCCCCTTCAAGGCAGGCGAAATTGCTGACCTGGAGAGTGTACAAAGTACTTTCACGGCACACATAAGTACGATAAGGCACCTTCATTTGTTTTCCCTGAAGCGCAGGCGACAGAGATACATGATAAATATATACTTGGAAAATCCTAGAGGGATTACTACCAAACTTGCACACGAAAATTATGCCCTATGAAAGCAAAAGATTCGGCAGTAAATGCAATATTCCCCCAGTGAAAAGAAGGGGCGCCACGAGTACACTGAGAGACAACACAATAAATGTCAGGGGCCCAAGACTGTTCAACTGCCTCCCAGCATACATAAGGGAGATTACCAATAGACCCCTGGCTGTCTTCAAGAAGGCGCTGGACAGGCACCTAAAGTCAGTACCTGACCAGCCGGGCTATGCTTCATACGCCAGTTTGCGTGCGGCCAGCAGTAACAGCCTGGTTGATCAGACCCTAATCCACCACGAGGTCTGGTCTCAGACCGGGCCCCGGGGGGCGTTGACCCCCGAAACCTTCTCCAGGTACAGGTACCCACTACCTCCACCACCTGTTGCTACCCACTACTTTAACATGTTCCCACCCAATACTTCAACAGCCTGTTGCTACCCACTACTTCAACAACCTGTTGCTACCCACTATCTCCACCACCTGTTGCTACCCACTGCTTCCAACCAATTTTCCTGCCCAATGCTCTCACTATCTGTTCCTACCCACTACCACTATCCCTTACCGCTACCCATTCCTCCTTGCGTCTCTAACCACTTTTGCTACTGTATTTACTCACTCCTGTGATCCGTGTACTTACTCCTGCTCTTTTTTCCACCAACTCGTCTTTGTGTTTCTATCCACTTCCTGCCCACTATGCGTAAGATGTTACTTCCCTCTTATGCACTTGTTACTATCCACTTCTATTCCTTATCTCCCTCTCCTGTTCCAGTTCCTACCCATCCCTGCTCTTCGAGTTCCTTCCCACTCCAACTCCCTTTCTCCCTACCCCTCCTGGGTACTCCCACCCCCACATTAAGGTGCTACACACGCTCTATACGATATTATTGTGATGATGTCAGCCAAGCTCAAGCTATGAAAGTCTGGTAAATGGCGGCGGTGAGAGACTTTATTGATGTCATTTTGGCTAAGTGCTTGTTTGATGCCAGTCAGTTAAGTTGTTTGTGTTGAGTGTGTGTCTTGCCTGAGTAAAGTGTCTGGTGTGTGTGTGTGTGTGTGTGTGTGTGTGTGTGTGTGTGTGTGTGTGTGTGTGTGTGTGTGATGGTGTGTGTGATAGGGTGTGTGTGTGATAGGGTGTGTGTGTGATGGTGTGTGTGATGGTGTGTGTGTGTGATGGTGTGTGTGTGTGATGGTGTGTGTGTGATGGTGTGTGTGTGATGGTGTGTGTGTGATGGTATGTGTAATGGTGTGTGTGTGCGTGTGTACTCACCTAGTTGTGGTTGCAGCGGTCAAGTCACAGCTCCTGGCCCCGTCTCTTCACTGGCCTCTACTCGGTCTCTCTTCCTGCTCCATGAGCTGTATCATACCTCTTCTTAAAGTTATGTATGGATCCAGCCTCCACTACATCACTTTCCAGACTATTCCACTGCCTGACAACTCTGTGACTTAAAAAATACTTCCTAACATCCCTGTGTGTGTGTGCGTGTGATGGTGTGTACTCACCTATTTGTACTCACCTATTTGTGGTTGCAGGGGTCGAGTCCTAGCTCCTGGCCCCGCCTCTTCACCGGTTGCTACTAGACCCTCTCTCTCCCCGCTCCATGAGCTTTATCAAACCTCGTCTTAAAACTGTGTATGGTTCCTGCCTCCACTACGTCATTTTCTAGGCTATTCCACTGCCTTACAACTCTATGACTGAAGAAATACTTCCTACTATCTCTCTGACTCATTTGTGTCTTCAACTTCCAATTGTGGCCTCTTGTTTCTGTGTCCCCTCCCTGGAACATCCTGTCCTTGTCCACCTTGTCTATTCCACGCAGTATTTTATATGTCGTTATCATGTCTCCCCTGACCCTCCTGTCCTCCAGTGTCGTCAGGCCGATTTCCCTTAATCTTTCTTCATAGGACATTCCCCTTAGCTCTGGAACTAACCTTGTTGCAAACCTTTGTACTTTCTCTAGTTTCTTGACGTGCTTTATCAAGTGCGGGTTCCAAACAGGTGCTGCATACTCCAGTATGGGCCTGACATACACGGTGTACAGTGTCTTGAATGATTCCTTACTAAGGTGTCGGAATGCTGTTCTCAGGTTTGCCAGGCGCCCATATGCTGCAGCAGTTATCTGATTGATGTGTGCTTCCGGAGACATGCTCGGTGTTATACTCACCCCAAGATCTTTCTCCTTGAGTGAGGTTTGCAGTCTTTGGCCACCTAGCCTATACTCTGTCTGTGGTCTTCTGTGCCCTTCCCCTATCTTCATGACTTTGTGTGTGTGTGTGTGTGTGTGTGTGTGTGTGTGTGTGTGTGTGTGTGTGTGTGTGTGTGTGTGTGTGTGTGTGTGTGTGTGTGTTTGTTTTCAAGCAGGAGCAAGTTATAAAATTGCCCGAATGTCTGGGCTATACAAATTTTCAAGTGCCAGATAATACTGCAATAGACCAAAGGAATAACTGAATCTAATAAAGTACTTTTTAACTTAAAATACATTAAGCTCGCCATCGGCAGCGTTGGATATGCTTGGATATACAATAAATACAATTAACTTAGTAGGTTTCTCAGACAAGGTCTACATGTAACAATAATATATCAGCAATTAAGTTTACTTATGTGATCTGATTTTGCTGATTCAACACCCTTTAAGCTACAGGGTCAAGAAATGTTGTATATAAAAAGTACACAATAGAGCAGAAGAATATAAGAAAGAAGTATCACTGTAGCAGGCCTACTGGCCCTTGCGAGGCAGGTCCAAACCTCTTACCGGCTTAGGCCAATGCCCGAACTTTCCAGTACCGACAAGATGATGAATTAGTCACATGTGCAACATCTGGATATCTTTGCTTTATAAACGTTTAGCCATCCAGTGGCATAAGCCTCTGGATAGAGAAATGTTTACAAAGTAAAGATGCCCAGGTATTGCACATGTATCTAATTCATCATCATGTGCTATACATCTCCACTGCATTGAACTCATTTTCCTTAACCTCTTGGGATAACTCTTGTGGGAACTGAGCTGCCATTTCCTCTACCTCTCGAGGTATTCCTAATATATTTCTCGGGTACACTGAGGTACATGAAACTGGGGCTATGCAATGGAGGCGTATCTTTCTTGGATCGCGCAAGACTGGAAACAATTATAGTTTTAGCAGTTTCACGCGACGTATTAGAAGTTTGTGTTTATATTACAAAATAAACTATAAGAGCTGATGTGTCACTAGCCAACCTATCTGAGTTTTACTACATTAATTTTTCTTATAAGGTTCATAGCATCAAATTCATAATATATGTAAATCTGCAAGGTCACTTCAAGATGAGTTACATAAACTTACATAACCCTGAGCAACAATCTACATTGTTTCAAATTTACTCATTAGAGAGTGAGTTATTAATGATACATAAACGAATGAAAGAGCATAAATAACCACAAATGTATGTCTGATACTCCAATTGCTGAGTGTAACTAAGCAACGTTGAAAATTCCACGAGTATTTCCAGTGAAGAAAAAAAGACATAATACCGTGACTGGAATAACACACCTGGGCCATTTACTAGTCATTCTAACACATAACAGTATGTTAGTGTCGCACTAATACACCTCCGTGTGTTAGTGTACCTGTAAATGGTACAAGTCGGACCGAAACGTCAACATAAGCTTCTCTCTCTCCTATGTGCGGATTATTTATGTATTAGTGGTGATGCCAGAATGGACTGAAGTAGGAAACCACTACTGTGTACTTCATTTCGTGTCGATTGTTATTACTTATAAAGATTATGTGCATTTAGTAGCTGGTTCTATGAGTCACCAACCTGATAGAGTAAACATAGCAACAAGCAAGTTCCAGGACGTATTACACTGAAGTATTATGTAAAATCGATTCATTGTAATCTTTCCAATACACGTATTTAGCAGACGAAGGCTCGAGCGTCTATCAAACACTCAACCCGATTAACCGACACAATTTATTATAATCAAACAAAGCGCTAAACCGACAAGGGTTTAACTGACACGAGATTAGTGCTTATAATACCATTACTGCTGTGCTCCAATGATAATAACAATTACTACTACTACTACCACCACTATTATTACTGCTACACTGCTACTACTTCTGCTGCTACTACTATTATTACTACTACTACTACTAATAATAATAAAAGCTGCTTCAATGCACATAGTAATATAATAAGTGTGACTATGTAACGGAAATTGATTCATACATTTATATCATATACTTAAATAGAAGAGAATGAATACTGAACAACGAATAACTATGCTGCCCAGAAATAAGGAAAACAAAGAAATAATTCGTGTAATATACTGAGCATTGTTAAATAGTTGCTACACTTTAAGGTGACGTGGTGTTAGTCCCAGTTGCTGCAACTGCACCAGCCTACCACTGACAGTGACATGGTGTTAGCCCCAGCTGCTGCAGCTGCACCAGCCTACCACTCACAGTGAGGTGGTGTCAGCTTCTGCTGTTCCACCACTCATGGTAAAAGGGTGTCGGATCACAGTATGTTATAGTGACATATCGTGATCATTGGTTTTCCTTACGTAGTTTGGTTTAGCAACTGATGCAGTTTGTAAAGGATGATATGGTTACTGTTGTCTAGGCAATATAGCCTGATCACTGGTGATGTTTGTTTGATGTGTTGAGTCTACTGAAGTTATTAGTAGAGAATGGTGTGATCACTAGTGGTGTTTATGTAAACTGGTGTGTGCAATGAGTTGTGGTCACTGAAGAGAAAGAGAAAGAGATGAACAAGGAAAACTGGAACTTGTATTTACCATAAACATTCGTCTCTCAACCCTTGAGTGGAGAGGACGTGTGCTGCTGCTGCCCCCCGGAGTTGTCTGGTGGCAGTATTATTTTCACAAACATGGCGCAGGCTAGCCGGCGCAGGGTAAATACTGTCTGCATTGAATTAACCAGTGGAGCTGTAACGGGGCCATCAATGGAATTGCTTTTGACTGCAATCATCAGAGATACCTACGGAATAGCCAATGAGGAGATTTGTGGACTTGCACCGAACGGTACGAAGAGGATTTTTGTAAAATTTAGTTCGGCGAATGTGTATGAGGCAGTGGTGAATAAGTTTCAAGAGGTGGCCATACCAGTTAATCATGCTGTGACGGTGAGGCTGCATGATGTGTCCAGCTATTACACATGGGTTAAGATCAGGAATGTGCCGTTCGAGGCGGATGCATCTGACATCCGGTTCACTATGTGTAAATACAGCATAATACATACGATCACTGCAGGAAGGTGGTCAGCTGGCCCGTATATGGGGATACCTGAGGGTACATTCTCTGTCAAGATGACGCTCAGACATCCAATTCCATCGTACGTGGTGATGGAAGATTTCAGGACTCAGGTTTTTGTAACATACGCTGGGCAGCGACGCACTTGCCGTTTGTGCGGGTCGTATGATCACCTGGCTGCGCAATGTGAAAGAAGACGTGGTGATAAGGACCAGCAGCAACGACGAGATGTGGAGGAAAGGAAAGAGGACCAAGATCAGCCGTTTTCGACTCTGCCTCAGCAGAGTTTGACATGGAGTGAGGAGGTTGAGAAGGCCGAAGAAAAGGAGATGGCAGGGGCTACGCGGGGGGACGACATCACTTCCCTGGACGTTGTACAAGTGCTGGATGAGATCATCGCGGAAGCGAATGGTAGCGACGCGGAAACGTCGATAGTGTCGACGTTTGAGAACATTTTGGGTAATGAGCGTCCTTGTCAGGATGTTGGTACAGACCTGAATCATGGGTCTGCAGTTGAGGAGGGCGTGGTGATGCCAGCTCGGCCTGAAGTGTGTCGTAAGGATGCACAGTTGGTGAGAACTGTGGAGGTGGAGGTTCATCATGGCACTGCGCTGGATGACTTGATGCAGGTCGAGGGTACGACGCGAAAGCGCGCAGCAGTGCTTTCTGATTCCGACGACGTGCTTACGCCCGCACAACGACCTGGGAAGAAAACATGGGCTGAAGCCATGCGGAGAGGTTCAAGTGGCACCCAGGGGCAGGGGTTGGGTAAGGGTGGCCAGAAAGATGGGGGGGGGGAGGGAAAAGGGTGCAATGAAACGATCAGGTGATAAGTCGATAGTGTCAAGAGGGAAACCCCCTTTGTCGGTTTTAAGTGCCTGACATTGAACATCAATGGCTTGAGGTCTCAGAGAAAGTGTGAGTGGTTTAGGGAATATTTGGTGTGTCATGATGTTGACGTTGTGTTCTTGCAGGAACACAATTATAGACCGGGTTATGAGTTGAAGGTGGATGGATATAATGTGTATGTTGAGCATGCAGTCAGATTGAAAGGAGGTGTGGCCATTTTGGTGAAAGAAACTAGCCCGTTGGTTGTCAGGCATAGTGAGGGGGGAGAGGGGAGGGTGATTCGTGTGGATGGGTTATGGGGTCAGGCACAGATGACATTGGTGTGTGTGTATGGCCCAGCAGAGGGAGATGTAAGGATAAAGAATAAATTCGTGAGGGACGTTCTGGTATATTATTTGCGTGGATTGCCGGGGGTTGCTGTGATAGGAGGTGACTGGAACTGTGTGATAAGGAGTAAGGATGTTGAACCGAGGGGGGCAGGGCATTGTTTGAGAATATTGGGAGAATTGTTATCCGGGGTAGGATTGACAGATGTTGGGGGAGGTGAGGTGGTGGAGCACACATTTATTAAGCGTGGGTATGCGGCTAGGCTCGATCGATTATATGTGCCCAGGACAGTCGTAATACATAGTGTGAGGGTAATGGACGTAGTATTTTCTGATCACAGGGGTGTTTTGGTGGATATAGGTTGGGAGGGGTTGCCAAGAAGGTGTAAGGGGTTTTGGAAGTTGAATGTAAAGTTGTTGCAGGAAGAAGAGTCTCGACAGTCATTTGTTCAATTGTGGGAGAGGTTGGTGGCGGAGGTGCCTGGGAATAGTGAACTGGTTAGTTGGTGGGACTCTGCGGCGAAATCTTGTATTAAGGAATTTTATATTCGTAGTGGGAGGGAATATACCAGGTTGAAGTATGGGTACCAGTCTTATCTTGAGGGGCAGTTGAGAGCTTGCTACGAGCGTGGGAGTGCTAGTTATCCGGTGGACGATATTGAGGGATTAAAGGAGCGTATCAGGGATTTGCAAAATGAAAGATTTGATGGCGCGCGAGTTTTGGGTGGGCTGGAAGAGGTGTTATGGGGTGACAGGCCTTTGGCATGCGTGTTGAGGCGACAGCGTAAGAGAAGAGTGGCGACGGAGATGATGGGATTAACTGTTCATGTGGGGATGAAAGGGTATAGAGAGGGGCAGGTATTAGTGACGACAGAGGGTATGAGTGGTTATCTAGATGCATGGTTTAGGTCATATGCACAAAACGGAGGTATTCGAGATGAGGCTTTAAAGGAAATGGGAGGTTTCGTGCAATGTGAGATTGATGGTATAGATAGGGTAACATTAGAAGGTCCGATCACAGAAAGTGAGATTTCGCATGCTTTGTCTGGTGCAAGTTTAGGTAAGGCGCCAGGTGTAGATGGGTTGCCTAATGATTTTTACGTTAGGAATTGGGAAGTATTGAGAGGATTTTTAGTTAGGTTATTCAGTGTAATGAAGGATGATGGGGAAATGGATGAGCAGCAAAGGACTGCTGTTGTGGTATTAGTTCCGAAAGGTGGACAGACTACGGTAGAGGATTACCGAGCAATATCGCTTATGTGTGGCGATTATGTTATTTGCACTGATATTAGGGAATAGAATAAAAAAGGTGATAGGTAACGTAATTGACAGAGGACAATATGGGGTACCGGGTAGGACAATGTATGAAGGGCATGGAGTTCTTAGAAATTTTATAGAGCAGAGGGGGGAGTTGGGGGGTGGGGGTGTTTTGGCATTGGATTGGCGAGCTGCTTACGATAGTGTAGAGAGGGATGAGTTATGGAGGTTCATGCGTTGGCAGGGATTCGGGAGGGAAATTATGTCTTGGGCGAAAACATTGTATCAGGGAGCATCTATGAGAGTACAGGTTAATGGAAGGCTAGGTGTTAATTAACATTCAGATGGGAAGGGGTTTGCGACAGGGTTGCCCTCTCGCAAATATTGTTTGCGTGCCTCCAGGATCCCTTTTATAGGGCAGTTAGGTGGAGTATCGCAAGTGGAGGGGTTAGTAATGAACGAGAGGGTCGGCCGGGTATTGTGGGTTATGTGGATGACACAACTGTATTGGTGAGGGATGAGAAGGATTTACACAAGGTAGGAAAGGTGGTAGATGTGTTTGGAGAGGCTACTGGGATGGAAATTAATGTGGCAAAGTCTAAGTATATGGACCTAGGCAATAACGTAAATAGAGGTGGGACTGTAGGGCGCGGGTGGAGTGTGGTGGATCAGCTATTGATTTGTGGGATAGTGTACGCTAAGAATGATAGGGTCGCACAAGAGGTAAATTCGATGCGCACCGTGGATGGGGTATTGAAAAGATTGGGTGGTTTGAGGATGGCGCAGCTAACGTTGCATCAGAGGGTCATTGTGACGAACGTCCTGTTGTATAGTAAGATATGGCACATGGTGGCAATATACCCACTGAGGCGGCGAGAGGTGCAACGGTTGCATCATGGGATTTTCCGATTTATATGGGGATCGGGTTGTGACTGGCTAAGTAGAGGGGTGGTGATGCTTCCCGTTAGCCAGGAGGGGGGGGGGGCTGGGCCTTATACCTTTAGAAAAGCGTATGATGAGTCTATATCTAAAACGCGGGTATTTGAGGGAGGTGGGGGCGAAGAGAGGGGGGCTAGAAAGACTGCGTATGGATATGCAACGATGGTGGGGGGGGGTAAGGATTTAATGATTGGTGAGGCCATGTTGCGGGTTTTAATGACGGTGAGGGATCCGAAGCGCCTTAAATTGAGGATTCTTGAGAGGGTGGGGGGTGGGTCTGTGGTGGCGGCAGTTGAGGGGGCATACCCCATGTATGCGTGGGGGAATATCTGGAAATGTTTTCGACAATTGCGTATTAAACCAGGTGTAAGGGAGGTAATGTTTAGGTTTCTACATGGAATATTGCCGTCTGGTGTTGCGTTATTTAATAGGAGACTAAGGGAGGGTGGGGAATGCAAAGCGTGTGGATGTTCGGAGACTATTTTTCATGCGGTGTATTTTTGTAATTGTCTAGAAGCTGTGAGGGTATGGTTAGGTAGGGTAGTTAGGTTAGTGGGTGGGGAAGGGTTACAGGTGTTAAGGGTGTTAAGTTTAGATATAGGTGGGATGAGTCAGATGGTGGTGGATGCGGTTGCGTATGTGGTCACTGATTTTATATATACGTCTTGGGCTATGAGGGAGGTGGGTGTGGGTGAAAGAATAAAGGTGTTAGCGGCCACCATTTATAGAACTAAGTGTCGCAATAGTGATCTTTATGGGGGAAGGTGGGAGACAGTGTTTACTGAGGGATACCGGAGTTTTAAGTTGAAGGATTTACGGGATTTAAGTGTAAAGTAAGGGGTAACGACGGGCTAGTTTCTTGAGTGGGGATGTGTGGATGGCTTTTAAAGTGTGTGACTGGATTTGCACTGATACATTATGCTTTTCCTGAGTAGTGAGTGTGGTGTGGGTGGTGTTTTTACACATGTGTTCCCTTTATGTTGTGAAGATTTTGGATAGTACATGTACGTAATGTATTGGAGCACTACATCATTGTGTGTATACAAGGTGAATGAAAGGGTAGAATCTTAAAGATTTTGTGTGTGTGAGAATGACTGTTCGTTATTGTGAGAGTTCCTTCAAAGATGTTATAGAAAGCACATACAACATGGTGTTACTAAGGTATGCCATATGACTGTTTAGAATATGCTGTGATACAAAGTCCGGGGTTTCCCTTCTTGTAGGATGCATTCTGTAAGACACAATTTCTGTATATCTGAAGGTTCGGAAGTGTAAATAGCTGTAATGAGTAACGTGGTACAGTTTTATATTATGCGAGATTGTATTTTGGCACATAAGGCCTAACATATAATGTTTCAGCGGCCTGGTTGAGATTATATAGTACATGTCGTGTGACACTGTATGTGTAGGGTAGTGTTATATATTTTAAGTACACGCTGTTGGTTTCTCTTTGCTATTTTAATGTTTAAAGTCACATGTAAGAGTATATGTAAGGTAATATAAAAATGTATATTGATTTTGTGTAAATACACAATTTTAGATGACTTTGTTGGAGCAGGTATGCATATGAGTTAAAGTAGCGGTGTATGTCATGTATTAATGCTGCTATAGGGTATATAGTGTATGAAGAAGTCTTGGGTGGATTGCACCCATGTTGAGATATAGAATATATCATCCTTGTATGCTAGGCAAAGTTTTCATAATTGTTACTTAGAGGAAGTAGTATCCTGCGCTCATATAGTATGTCAATGTTTTGTTGGTATCTGATGAGGGGGGGGGTACCTTTTTACTTCCAGAGCACATATGTACGACTTTATAAATGTACCTTTGGTGGGGGGTGGATGTATAGTTTTAATGGTATGTGGTGAGGTTTTTACCTTTAAGAATTGTTTTGTATATAAAACTTGGCATAAGATGTATAAGTGTGCTGAAGTAGATTATCTGGATATGTTGTTGGTACACCTGTGTGAAGTTTCTTTTTCTTTTTGGATTGTGTATACGTATGTTGTACTTTAATTTTGTTGTTACATGTTGATTGGTTTAGTGACATGTTTGCTTCCATGTATAATGTATACTGTATTTTAAATAAAATATAAAAAAAAATCGTGTAATATACTGAGCATTGTTAAATAGTTGCTACACTTTAAGGTGACGTGGTGTTAGTCCCAGTTGCTGCAACTGCACCAGCCTACCACTGACAGTGACATGGTGTTAGCCCCAGCTGCTGCAGCTGCACCAGCCTACCACTTAGTGATGTGGTAGTAGCCCAAACTGCTGCAGCTGCACCAGCCTACCACTCACAGTGAGGTGGTGTCAGCTTCTGCTGTTCCACCACTCATGGTAAAAGGGTATCGGATCACAGTATGTTATAGTGACATATCGTGATCATTGGTTTTCCTTACGTAGTTTGGTTTAGCAACTGATGCAGTTTGTAAAGGATGATATGGTTACTGTTGTCTAGGCAATATAGCCTGATCACTGGTGATGTTTGTTTGATGTGTTGAGTCTACTGGAGTTATTAGTAGAGAGTGGTGTGATCACTAGTGGTGTTTATGTAAACTGGTGTGTGCAATGAGTTGTGGTCACTGAAGAGAAAGAGAAAGAGATGAACAAGGAAAACTGGAACTTGTATTTACCATAAGTCCATCTGACATATTTAAAATAGAATATGAAAGCTTATTTTGCGCTAGTGACCATACAGTACGTAACTTTGTAATTCTTGTGGAACTAAATATCGAGGGAAGAGAGGCAGGAGGAGGAGGGTTTGAGATACCAGACCTAAGAAGAGTGAACTTTGAAGGGATGAGTGCATTACTAAATGCAGTGTAATGGAAAATGGAGCTGGAAAGAAAGTCACCTAATGAGATTAAGCACTAGCTGGGAAGTGCCGGGAAGCAGATGAGTGATATCTCAAAAATATGTTTTAACCAAAGATGCAGAGAAGAAAAAAACGATAACACAAGGGCTTGGAAAAAGTTGAAAGAGTGAAAGACAGTCGACAACAAAAGCAAGCAAAAGAGCCAGAAACGAATATGCAAGGGTTAGGAAAGACGCTGAGCACCAATTTGTGAATGACAGCAGCATAAGCTACAGTCACACCAGAAAAAAGAAAACAGCACAAGACCAGGTAATTCGACTCGAGAATGAAGGAGAGCTCACGAACAACGGCCAAGAAGTTTGTGAGGTGTTGAATAAACTATTTATAGAGGCCTAGAACAACAGGAAGATTGATAGCAGATGCTGGAAAACTTACACACACATCAGAAATATAGGTAAAAAATATCACCTTTTGTTTGAGCTAGTTACATCAAAGGCAATAGAACCTAACAAGGTATCACAATGGATTCTACAAGAGAGAGCGGAAGCACTGTCTGAACCACTAGCTAGAATTAACAGAGTCAATGGATGCTGGATAATTGCTAGAGATCTGGACAGACAGTAAGTATCACAAACACGCATGCCATGTAAAGTAATGGAGAAGATAACAAATGGAGAGTAGTAGCTTGGAAAGAAGTGATTTCATGGACAGTAATCAGCACCGGCTTAGAGATGGCAAATCTTGTCTTATTAACCTACTGGAGATCTATGACAAAGTGACAGAAGTGAGACGGGAAAGAGAGAGAGAAAGAGAGACAGAGACAGAGTGCAAGATGGGTAGCAAGCATATTCTTAGACTGCAAGATGGTCTTTAAAACTGTACTTCATAAGAGACTAGGGCATAAACTTGAAGTACAGACAGAAATAAGGGAATGTACTTCGGTGGCTCAAAGAGTACCTTGGCAGAAGTAACAGACTGATTGTTCGGGAAAAGATGTGAGAATGGGGGAGACTGACAAGCGGGGTATTGTAAGGATCAGTATTAGGACCAGTATTATTTCTGATGTATGAGAATACCATACCAGATGGAACTGAGTCAGATGTATCTCTGCCGACGGTGTAAAACTAATGAGAATAATAAAAACCAATAAGGACCAGAGAAGAGTACACTGGATCTGTATAAACTGCAAGATTGGTCAGATAAGTAGATACTTGAATTCAGCTTCTGCAAATTCACTGTTATGAAGACCAGACACAGACCACAAACTTCGGGGACAAAAGACTGCAAACCTCACCCAAAGAGGGGCGTGCAGAGGGCCAAGCATATCGCTAGAAATACATTTCAACCGAATGGCTTTAGCAGTCAATACTTGCATGGTAAATCTATGGGTATCCTTCAGGAATCTTGATAAAGTCATTCTGAACATTTTTTGCAACATATGTTAGGCTATCTTAGAGTACACAACACCAACTTGGAACCCCTTTCTGACAAAGCATGGAGAGACAGTAGTATAGTGGTCTAGAACGAGAATGATCCCAGAGTTAAGCAACGTAGGCCTTGTCAAATCTACTGTTAAAACTATGTATGAGATCCGCCGCCACCACATATTTGTCAAAGTTATTCCACTGCCTGACAAACCAAAGGCTGATGAAGTATTTCCTGACGTTAATAAATGAGACACTTTTGCAACATTTGGGAAATCTTTATTCTGAAAACGTTTCGCCAAGCAGTGGTTTCTTCAATCCAGTGCAGAGAAAGGCGGAAAATGAGGAGGAGTTTGAGGTAATCAGTTCCTCAGCCTAGAGTCGATGTGTTCAGTCCACCGATATTGATAAAAGTGCAGCATTTTCGTTGTGTTGGCTGGCCAAGCATTTCCAGAATAAAGATTCCCAAGTGTTGCAAAAAGTGTCTCATTTATCAACTTGTCAGTTTTCTAAACCATTTATACACATCCTGTCAGACACAGCAACATCTTGGGATCTTGATTCAGGGATTTCTACAAACATTTCTAACCTACAGACACTATGTATTTCCACTAGTGGTCTCCGCTGGTGACTCAGCTTACCACTGCTCCACCTCATCTGTCATCAGTATATAGGCTCCATCTCCGCCAATATGCTGCATTTTCGTCAATATTGATGGAGTGAACACATCGACTCTAAGCTGAGGGACTGATTGCCTCAAACTTCTTTCTCTGCATTGGACTGAAGAAGCCACTGCGTGGTGAAACGTTTCCCGAATAAAGATTCCTAAATGTTGCAAATGTGTCTCATTTATCAACTTGTCTGTTTTCTGAACCATTTATACATACTTTCTGACATTTCTTTGGCTCATCTCAGCTTTCGATATTGCCCCCATGTACCTGTTTCCTGCCTCTCAAACAGTCCATCCCTGTCTACTCTATTTTATGTGCTGCTGTCATGTATCCCCTTGTTCAGTTTTCTTAAACTGCCATCAGGCTCAGTTTCTTTACCATCTTCTCACTGCTCATACCACTTAAGGGTAGTAAATCGGGTAATAGCTAAGTTGAGAGGAAGAACCAGGAGCTGAAACTCGACCCTTGCAACCATATGTACATAAGCACATATAGGTTAATACAGTACACACTGCCACTCGTGACTCAGCAAAGACTTCTTTCAGAAAACTGTTGTCCTTAGAACCATGCCATTTCCTGGATTCCATGCAGGAACGTTTATCACTGACATTAAGAAGCAGTGCATGAATTCAACATAGCAGCTTCCAAAATTTATTTGATAGCACAAGACAATGGTCCCTATGTTGTCAAAGGAAAAATATTCAAATTCAACAGTCTGACACGTTTTGTACCTACATTTTAACTGGTCATTCATGAATACATTTTGTAAGAGAGAGTAATAAAAAAACATCATTGTGAGCTACTTCAGTCACTCTCCCTCTAGCCTGCAGTAAACTAGAGATTCTTCAAGAACGAAATGGATTACCGAGACATAAGCTCATTCATATACTAGAGGCAGATAAATTGAAGCAATGGTTGGCAGCGTCACCAGTGGAAAAAGTCCACTATTGGAAGTAGGTCATGCCTCTAGGTTAAGACGAGTTTTAAAGAATTCTCTGCATCAAGATCTGCATCAAGTAACGGCCTGACAAAGCTCCTGGAGAGCGAAACGTTGCCACAATAAAATGTCACATTAGTTGCACTTGTGTCCTTTTACTTTACATATTGTCGGTAATTCTACCAACTTATATACAAGATCCCATGATGTTGCCGTGTCTCACACAGAATGAATAAATGCTTTTAGAAAACCAGCAAGTTGACTAATGAGACGTGTAACATTTGGGTATCTTTATCCCGGAAATGTTTCGCCAGCCTGTGGCTTCTTCAGTACAATATAGGAGCTTATATACTGTCTGCAGCATATAATCTCCTCCGCATATTGTACTTTTATAAAGAATGATGGACTGAACACATCGACTTCAGACTCAGGGACTGATTACCTCTTACACCTCATCTTCCGCTGTTCTTCTCTGCACTGGACACATTCTGAATGCAAGCAGAAACAATATCGAGAATATCGAGAATACATGTCTGTTAATTTATTAAAACTCGTGACTGGAGGAGTGTAAATAATTGGCTGAGTGTGCGGGTTACCTAAAAGAAATTAAAACTAGAGAAAGTATTCTTCTGATTATAAGTATCTCGAGGAAAAATAACCTGCAATGTTCCTCCCATTCTACTTCGAAATTTTCCAAGACAGTACCACACCGTCACCATTTCTGTTTTCAGATATTAAAATGTGTTCCATATATTTGCACTATGAAGCTTAAATATTGATAATATACCGTATTAAACTCAAATTTTTATGCTAAGTAATGGATGGAAAGGATTGGCGAAAAATGGACTGCCCTGACGAATTCACCAACGAAGGAGAAAATATATTGAAACTGCATATCTTTGTGAATGCAATGATTTGTGGCCCACTGTCATTTTAATTCATATTCATTTTTTTACGTTGCTTTTCATTATTAGCCAAAATAATTTGATAAAAGAAGACAAAACGTCCGAAAATATATTTATAAAATTCAGGTGGCGTGATCATTTACTGAAACTCTTGGTCCAACTTTTACGAATTTCACAGAATATGAAATGAAGTGATAGGGTTCTTCAAGAAGTAGGAGATTGAGTCAAGACTTTTGCCGATAATATCTCTGGTGATGTTTGCAACTTTGAAAACGATGATGAAGGGACTTTCTCATCACAACTTCCAACAGCAACTTTGTGTATGTTATAGATACAACTTTGAATGATTTTTGTGTTTACGCTGAATATTTGTTTATATGCAAGATTGATTTTCATTTTGATGCTGATTGAGAGGTTTGTAGGAAGACTTGAAAAGTTTGAAACAAAACGCCCATGGAAATATATTATATTCTCAGTTTGAGTCCACAAATGTTACCGAGCCTAATTCTCTTGAGATATAATCGATTTTCCAGACTATACAGAATATAATTCTCTTGTCAGAAGTTACATTATATTCTTATGAAGATCTGGTGAAATGTAATTCATGTAAGTGATAATCTAGTCACTAAACATTGTCGAAAGCATCTCGATAACATTTTGTATTTAATGTAAAATTGAAAAGTACTTAACCTTGCAAGAAAAAAATATCAGATTAACAAAATTAATTTTAAAAATTTCATTCAGCCTGCACATTTTTTTTAGCTAGTATGTCCCGTGGATTTTTTTTACTGACGGAGCTGTCAGCACAGCGTTTCAGGACTGTCAGTAATGTGCCAGAACTTTCAGTATTGTGTGTCACAACTGCCAATAGTGTTATAACTATCAACAATATTATAACAGTCGTGTCAAAACAGCCATTAGTATGTTAGAATTGTTATCAGTATACCGGAGCTGTCAGTAGAGTGTCAGTATTGTCAGTAGTGAGACAATGCCGTCAGTAGTGTGTCAGTACTATCAGTACTGTCAGCAGTGTATCAGCACTGTTGACGGAGCTTCACTGCATACAGCAGTGTTGGAACTGTGACAATACTCGTAAGTTGAACATAGTGTCTCATCAACTTACTTAAATCGGGAAAACTTTATCTGCACAATTCTTGGTGGTTTAATGTGAAAAGCTCTGGATGGGCATGTAACCCATACGAACTTTTTGCTTCACATAAATAATAATAATGATAATAATAATAATTGTGTAAATAGTAATAATAATATAAATAACAATAATAATAATAATAATAATAATAAATAAAATATAATAATAATAATAATATAAAAATAATAAATAATAATAACAATAATAATAATAATAATAATAATAATAATAATAATAATAATAATAATAATAATAATTTGGATGACCATAAAAGATTTTTTTTGTATTGATAATGAACACCTACATTTAAGTAACACTCACTATTTTCAGTTTATTAGGTCTACGGCCTGTCGACTGTACGAGCTACAGACCACATAGAGATTGACATCAAGGAAATATTAAAGTAATCTCGTGGTTTATATGAATTGAGCCATTACGGTGTATAAACACTGAAAAAATAGTCCATATGCTTACGAAATGCACAACTCTCGTTGCATACACCATGTGAAGAGTTTAGTGTATATTCACTGATCAATACTACATACCTTTCGTTGGATATACACTAAAATGTATTACTGGCATCATCAAAAATTCAGACTTCATCTCTTCTGATGAGAATTTCACGGTAGCCGACTGTGCCTCCAGCCTGTATAATCTTGCTGTTCATTTTAAGCTCAAAGATGGGAAAATTATACTCCTGGTTTCGAACAGATAAAGTCTTTGTGAATCTTAAAAAGACATTTCATTTGAGATTTTGAGGGGGTTTTTGTGTCGGTATTTAAACATGAGTCGGCCATCGAGTTTTCAGTCTGTGTCACTTCTCGGTATTTTATTAAAATATGTATCGTTGAGTGAGCCACTAAACGATACTAAACGAAGCAGTGAGCCACAACTTCTAATTTGTTTCATTACAGTGGAATCATAAGAGGGAGATACGTCTGACTCTGCTACACTAGAATCACAAGAGAGTTACGTTTGTTTATGTTACACTGACTTCACTAAAGAGTTACGTCTGTCTCCGCTGCACCAGGTTCACTAAAAAGTTAGTCTGCTTCTGTTACACTGGATTCAGTAAAGAGATACGTTTGTTTCTGCTACACTTGGTTCACTAAAGAGCTAGTCTACTTCTGCTACACTGAGTTCACCTGAGTTTTGTCTGATTCTGATTCATTTTGTTTACGGATGTATCATATATTCCCTTGCTACACTGTGTTCAGCCAAGAGTTACGTCATTCTCTGTTACTCCGGGAAAATAAATAAGTTAGGTTTACTCCTGGACTCCAGGTACACAAATAAGTTAGGTTTGCCCCTGCTGTGCTGGATTTGCTAAGCATTACGTCTGCTTCTGCTTCGTTTTGTCACTAGCCATTCATCGATGAAGATTGTCTCTAGGAAGAGTCGTATGGGTTACCGATGTACACTAAAATTCCATTCTACAGTAAGTCAAACATAATTTGCCTATCCTTTGTTTACTATATTTACAATATTATGCTGATCACTCTATTCTGTCTTTTACTTGCAATGTCAAGATGGCTATATCCTAATGTAAACACATTCCTTGAGGATATACATATTATAAGGAAAAATTGTCAGATAGGAAAACAAAGGTGACCACAAGGTAATGTACGAAATGTTCTATCGTTACACGACGAAAATATTGAGTAATCCTGGTTTATGAACCTTCCTAATAATAAACAAAATATATTATCTTAATCCTGTAATTTTCATAGGTGTTTATTTACATTAACTCTATTCTCTCTCTTATCTCGTACTTGTAAGGATCTCGCTATTTCCCATCTCTACACACCTTATAGGTTGGATAAATACATGAGTGGGTGTGGGTGGGTGTGAGTTGGACCTGACTAGCTTGTGCTACCAGGTCTGATGCCTTGCTTCTTCCTTAAGTGGAAGTGACCTGACTAGGTGGCCATTGTTCTAAGCTGGGGGGTGGCATGGACCTGCTTCGCATGGGTCAGTAGGCCTGTTGCAGTGTTCCTTCTTGCTTATGTTATGTTCCTCAATCCCCTCTCACCTTCACTCTTTCTCCTACTTCCACCATCACCACTACCTTCCCCAGCCCTTTTCTCTCCCCCCCCCACCTTTCCCAGTCTCTCTGGGACTCTCGTATGCGGGTCCCACTAAAGAAATCGATATCCAGTCTCCTGTGGTTATTACTTATGAGAGTTCACTTGCCTACCTGTGCATAATGACTTCCGGTGGGAACTGTCATCCGAAAAATTAAATAAATAAAGAAAAAAAAAACAGGCAATAATTGAAGATCCCACTTCGCAAACGCCTAATAATAATTAAAACTTAAAAAAAATAGTAACAAAAAATAAAACTATAATAATAAAATAATAATTATATAATAATAATAATCAAAATACATTATTATTATTATTAAATGTCCCCAGGCATCTCATTTTTTTCTTCTTTCTACTTCTGATCAGAAATAAGTCACAGTGTTTGGCTTTATTTGCTTATCCTAGGTCATTTTTTTTATGTTCTAATAGCATCTGTGTGTCCTCTAGATCATTGTTAAAAATTCGTTATGTTATTTATACTAGGTTTACATAAAACTTACTTTCTTAAATATAAGCTCGTCACTCTTACTAAGAGAAAGGTTTTGGTTGATTTCACCCATTGTAGGTACCAATTCGCTTTTCTGAAAGAAAATGGCAAAACAAAATACTGCTTTTCATGGTATAATTTCCTTAGTGTTGCACCTGATTAGTTTCAAGCCTTGTATATATACAGTATACAATACCAACAAGATAAAGAATTTGATACATGTGCAACATCTGGGTATCTATTTCAAGATCGACACCATGCCTAACCCTTCTAGGGTAGGGTAGGTGCCTGAGCCCGAGCCTTTAGCTCATAAGACCGTCATTCCCATTTGCCCCCTTGGGGCGGGGATGGCAGACCAGAGAGGCCTAGCTTGTGGCTTGGCCTGGGGACAGTTGGTCCCAAAGATGAGGGGGTACTTGTACCTCCTCCCATGGGAGACTTAGGTCTCAGACACTTCCTAAAGAGGGAGCCGAGGCCGGGCCACCACTTGGAAAAGGCCCGGGCCGGGAGAATACCGGTGAATCTTTAATAATAATAATAATAATCTATTTCAAGACTACGGTACTCTTTACCAACTCCAAGGCTGAGGGACTGATTACCTCATCTTTTGCATATATTTCTACTGTCTTCTAATTGTGTCCTTGAGTTTGTATTGATAAAGTCACTGGATGGCGAAATGTCTACAAATAAAGACACCCAAATGTTGCACATATGTCTAATTCTTTAGTTTCAAGCCTTCCATGTTCCTAACGTGATAATGGAAGTAAGTAAGTAAGTAAGTAAATTTATTCAGGTATACACAATACAGTTACATAGAATTATCATACATAGCAGCATATGTGTAGAGAACCTAGGATAACCCAAAAAAGTCAGCTTAATATACTTGTGTAGTTTAGGATATTCTTTGAAAGGTTCAAATTAAATTTTAACCGTAAATATCCTAATTTACATTTTTTATTGATGAAATTTGGATATTAGTTTTTAATTGATGTCTTACAAATGCCTCCTCTGATTCCTTCAAATCTTCAACACTAATGTTTAACTGCATTATCAACTTATGTCGCATTCTGCACTATTTCAGTCTCGTTCACTGAAGGACAAAGGACTGGGATTATGGAATACGGGGATGCCCTCCTCGGATCGCGCAGCGACCGAGAAGTGCATGTAAGTGCAGTGTAAGCAGCCTTTAGCAGCCAGAAATATTTTATTTAAGCAGTTGCTATAATTTAACTGAACACTGGCAACATCACATCAGTGCTTCTATAGTCTAATTGAACACTGGCAACATTACATCAGTGTTGGCATAGTCTAACTGAACTCTGCCTACATCACATCAGTGTTACCATAGTCTAACTGAACACTGACAACAACATATTAATGTTGCCATAGTCTAACTGAACACTGGCAAAATCTCATCAGTGTTGTCATAGACTAACTGAGCCCTGGCAACATTACTTCAGTGTTGACATAGTTTAACTGAACACGGGCAACATCACATCAATGTTACCATCTCAGTGCTGCCGGAAATTACACAGTTGGTTAATTACTTATAGTAATGAATATTACATTTCTAATCAAAGTGGTACGCACTGTATGAATTTCAGAATGATTATAAATTCATGAAATTGGGAGCCAACACTTTCATGTTCCAAGTAGAACATATACTGATATAGACACATAGCCAAAGCATTGATATATTTAACATTATAGTTAAGTTATTGCTTCCCTCGTAACTAAGTGTAGCCTTCGCCGCATTAGTAACTCTTTAGTGTGGCGTTCGCCAAGTGTATAGTCATTAATTATATATGTAGTGTAGCTTTCGCCGCTGTCAAAATAATGTGTAGTGTCTGTACAATGTTCGTACAATATCATAAGCACCTGCTCAGAAAGCAGGTCTGCATGTGGCCCATGGACCCATACTAGGCAGGTCCAATTCTCACTCGCACCCACTCATGTAACTGTTAAATCTATTTTCTAAAGATACCCAAAGCTATCGCTTTTATGTTGCTGCTTGCGAGATTCTGTCATCCACATTTCTATTGCAAAAACTAATGCATCCCCATATCCTCTCTAAATTTAACTTTATCTAGACTTGAATGTTTACCTGCGAGTCGTATCTTGGATAGATATTATCAGAATGTCATTTTTGTCTCCTTATTAATTGAGGTTCTCCATTTGTATATTTCACTCAAATCTCCTCTTATTCTATGGCTTCACAGAGAGTTTCCTCAGTCTGTCTTCGAAAACAAGATTTCTGATACTTTATTAAGACCACCTATGGACTGTTATCAAGGTTGTATATTAAAGCTTACTAGAAGGCGTAAGTTTTTTTCGTATTTAGTTTAACTATAATCTCATATGTAGTTTACGTACGCTGTGGCTATTTTCTTTTCCTAGGAGAAGAAACTTTCTGTTGACCACATTGAACCAAACCTACCACTTCACTGGCCACTGCATAACCCACACTCAAAAACCTGAAAGTTATGGCGATATTTAAGTCCAACTTGCACTAACAAGTCACACAGAGAAGCGAGAAGTGAAAGAGATAAGAATATATATGAGAGAGAGAGCAAGGAAAGGGAACAGTAGAACAGGAGGAGGTAGTAGTCATAGTAGTAGCAATAGTCGTAGTAGTATTAGTTGGGGTAGTAGTGTAGCAATGGTTTAGTATGCGATAAAGCAGAGTTTATGAAATCGGAAGGGTAGCCATGATAAGGGAATGCATTGTGAAGCGTGAAAATTTCTGAGTCAAGAAACTGAGGGTCAAAGATGCGGATGGCGCGAGACAGAAACAAGAAATTTTTTTTACTACTCCTACTACTACTAGCTTTTTATTTCTACCTCTACCACTGCTGCACCGATACTACTACTACTACTACCCCTACTACTATCATAGCCTCCTCCCGTTCAACGACTCTTCAGGACCTGCTCTCATATTTATTCTGGTTCTTTTCCCATCTCGTTTTTCTGTGTGAATTGTTAATGGTCCAAGTTGGACCGAAATGTCGCCATAAGTTTCAGTCTTATAATTATTAAGTGTGGGTTATTTGTGCAATGTTCCAGCCATGGAATTGTGACTTTTTATTTTTTATTCCCTCAGTTATGTCCTTTTGTATATTGACAGCAACATGGGACCTCAGTGAAACACTACTTGTTATGCGACCCCAGTTCGATTCCTCTCTATTCAAATTCTCAGTTGCCTTTCGGTTAACCACATCTCGATCCAGGAGATAGGTTCTTCTATTCTGTGTGTCACTACTTACAGCAGTCTCTGTGTAACTCCATCACTAAAATCCTTTCACATAAAAAAATAATCATTATCATGAGCTACCGCCTCAAAAATCTTTAGTGGAAAAGAATATTAAATTCGCAAGACAAGAACGCTCCTTCAAAAACCCGTTTCAAGACTCACTGATCAGTTTATATCTTTAAAGATATTTTCGAATTGCCTTTGGAAGTTAATGATTCCATCAATTTTCTCGCAACTGAGGTTAGACTGATTGGCACCGTTTAAAAGCTAAAAACTTATATCTCCCTTTGTAATGGCATCACATTTGCCATTTTCCAATTATGAGGCATTATACTAATTTGTAGTGATCTATTCGGAAGACTAACTTATGGTTACCTGGAGCTTACCTGAAGAGGGTTTCGGGGGTCAACGCTCCCGCGGCCCGGTCTGAGATCAGGCCTCATTGTGGATCAGGGTCTGATCAATCAGGCTGTTACTGCTGGCCGCACGCAAGCTGACGTACGAACCACAGCCCGGTTGGTCAGGTACTGACTTTAGGTGCCTGTCCAATGCCTTCTTGAAGACAGCCAGGGGTCTATTGGTAATCTATGCTGGGAGGCAATTGAACAGTCTTGGGCGCCGGACACTTATTGTGTTGTCTCAGTGTACTCGTGGCACCCCTGCTTTTCATCGGGGGAATGTTGCATCTCCTGCCGAGTCTTTTGCTTTCATAGTGAGTGATTTTCGTGTGCAAGTTTGGTACCAATCCCTCCAGGACCTTCCAAGTGCATATTGTCATGTATCTCTATCACCTGCGTTCGAGAAAATACAGATCAATGACCTTCAACCGTTCCCAGTAGTTTAGGTGCCTTATCGTACTTATGTGTGCCGTGAAAGTTCTTTGTACACTCTCCAGGTCTGCAATGTTACATTCTTCCTTTCATTTTTGGAACCTTAAAAACAGTTCGCCAGGGCCCAGTGATATGTACATTTTTATCTATCTGAGAACAATGTTTATAGTGACCTTGATCTTCCATAGCTTATTTTCGTCTTGACATAGTGACTTTTCTCTTTTTGTATGCCTATAAATGCCTCTCTTTTGACATTGTTATTCCTTTATGCTCATTTTTGTTTCATTCAATTTCTCTATTTAATATATATATGTAGTATGTGCAACTTCAATAATGCTCTGAAAAATGTCATATTAGCAACCATTTCCACCATCATTCTTCACACAGTAAATCTCAGTTAGGTTGCCTCGGTCTGCTCTACCAAGACAGTCCCACTTTTGCTCAAAATTCATGACTTCATTGCAGGACTTCCTTATTTGCCGAAACTAAGCCAAACAAGTTATTTTCTCTACTTAGCTCTGCCACAAACTGTTTTAAAAATAATCCCTGACTGTTTGCAGAAACAAACTAGACCCAAGACTTCCTGTCAAATTGTCCAGGGTGCTATGGTCCAGTTTAAAATTTCCAATTAAAACAACAGTTTCATGAATAGATACCTCAGTTATTTTCTCTCTTAGAGGTTTAACAGTTTCCCAGTCTAGGTTAACAGGTCTGCGGATCACACCCAAAATAAAATTTTTGCGTCCAGCCAAATAGCCAAATAGATTCAGCGTCCGTCATTTCTACTCCTCAATATTTCGGAGAGCTCAGAACAATTCTTAAGAAAAGTAGAAATGAAAACACATGAAGAACACGTAAATATAAATAATGGGTCGAAAATCTCTTCTCTCTCTCTCTCTCTCACTCTCTCACTGTCTCACTCTCTCACTCTCTCACTCTCTCACTCTCTCACTCTCCTTCCTGCAAGTTTCTTTTTACCTACCCCCGTCGTGATTTTCCACCATCCGTACTCATTATCCAAGGAAATGACGCTCTGGCAAAATTCCTCGGCTTACCGGAGGTTAGGTGAGTCCCTGGAGGGTGTGTGTATGTACTCACCTATTTGTGGTTGCAGGGGTCGAGTCTTAGCTCCTGGCCCCGCCTCTTCACCGGTTACTACTGGGTCCTTTCTCTCCCTGCTCCATGAGCTTTATCAAACCTCGTCTTAAAACTATGTATGGTTCTCGCCTTCACTACGTCACTTTCTAGGCTACTCCACTGTCTGACAACTCTATGACTGAAGAAATACTTCCTAACATCCCTTTGACTCATCTGAGTCTTCAACTTCCAATTGTGACCTCTTGTTTCTGTGTCCCCTCCCTGGAACATCCTGTCTTTGTCCACCTTGTCTATTACGCGCAGTATTTTATATGTCGTTATCATGTCTCCCCTGACCCTCCTGTCCTCCAGTGTCGTCAGGCCGATTTCCCTTAACCTTTCTTCATAGGACATTCCCCTTAGTTCTGGAACTAACCTTGTCGCAAACCTTTGCACTTTCTCTAATTTCTTGACGTGCTTGATCAAGTGCGGGTTCCAAACAGGTGCTGCATACTCCAGTATGGGCCTGACGTACACGGTGTACAGTGTCTTGAACGATTCCTTACTAAGGTATCGGAATGCTGTTCAAAGGTTTGCCAGGCGCCCATATGCTGCAGCAGTTATCTGGTTGATGTGTGCTTCCGGAGACATGCTCGTTGTTATACTCACCCCAAGATCTTTCTTCTTGAGCGAGGTTTGCAGTCTTTGGCCACCTAGCCTATACTCCGTCTGCGGTCTTCTGTGCCTTTCCCCAATCTTCATGACTTTGCATTTGGCGGGGTTAAATTCGAGAAGCCAGTTGCTGAATCAGGTGTCCAGTCTGTCCAGGTCTCCTTGAAGTCCTGCCTGATCCTCATCTGATTTAATTTTCCTCATTAACTTCACATCATCTGCGAACAGGGACACTTCTAAGTCTAACCCTTCCATCATGTCGTTCACATATTTGGTTGATGTGTGCTTCAGGAGATGTGCTTGGTATTATACTCACCCCAAGATCCTTTTCCTTGATTGAGGTTTGCAGCCTCTGGCTCCCTATCCTCTACTCTGTAGCCTTCTTTGCCCTTCCTCAATCTTCACGGTTTTGCGCTTGGTGGGGTTAAACTCCAGGAGCCAGTTGCCGAACTAGGCTTGCAGCTTATCCAAATCCCTTTGTAATCCTGTCTGATCCTCATCCAGTTGAATTATCCTCATTAGCTTCACATCGTCTGCAAACAGGGGCACTTCTGAATCTATCCCTTCCGTCATGTCCTTCACATATACCAGAAACAGCACCGATCATAGGACTGACCCTTGTGGAACTTTACTCGTCACAGGCGCCCGCTCTGATACCTCGTCACGTACCATGATACGTTGTTACCTACCTGTCTGCTATTTTCTGATCCACTGCAGTGCCTTTTCTGTTATACCTGCCTGATCCTCTAGCTTTTTCACTAATCTTTTGTGTGGAACTGTATCGAAATCCTTCTTACAGTTCAAGAAAATGCAATCTACCTACCCCTCTCTCTCATGTCTTTCTTCTGTCACCTTGTTGTAAAACTCCAGTAGGTTTGTGACACAGGATTTCCCTTCCCTGAAACCGTGCTGGTTGTCATGTATAAGCTCATTCCTTTCTAGGTGCTTCACCCCTTTTCTGATAATCTTCTTCATGACTTTGCTTACTATACCTGTCAACTGGTCTGCAGTTTAATACTGCGAGTCCCTCTTCTTTCTTAAAAATTGGAACTACATTTGCTGTCTTTCACATCTCAGGTAATCGTCCTGTTTCGATAGATGTGTTGAAGATTGTTAGTGCACACACACAGCGCCTCTGCTCCCTCTCTCAGGACCCACGGAGAGATGTATGGTTCCACCGCCTTTGACGTATCTAGTTTGCTTAGCAGCCTCTTCACCTCCTCCTCGGTTGTGTATTGTGTCCAGCACTTGTTGGTGTACCCCACCATTCCTGCTTTCTGTTTCCACTAAAAATACTTCTTTAAATCCTACGTCGACCTATTCACATATTTCTCAGTCGTTTCTTGTGATCTCCCCTTCAACCTAATTGTGGATGCAGGGGTCGATTCATAGTTCCTGGCACCGCCCCTTCACTGGTAGCTACTAGGTCCACTCTCTCCCCGCTCCTAGAAATTTATCATATCTCTTCTTGAAGCTATGCATGGATCCTGCCTCGACTATAACACTCTCCTGATTATTCCACTTCTTGACAACTTGATGACTGAAGAAATGCTTCCTAACATCCCTGTGACTTATGTGAATCTTCAACTTCCAATTGTGACCCCTTGTTGCTGTGTCCCATCTCTGAAATATCCTGTCCCTATCCACCTTGTCAATTCTTCTCATTATTTTATATGTCCCTCTTCCCCCCCTCCCCCCTCCTATTTTTCCTGCCCTCCAGTGTTTTCAGGTCGATTTCCCGTAACATCTCATGTGTGTGTGTGTGTGTGTGTGTGTGTGTGTGTGTGTGTGTGTATTTATCTTTCTTTGAGAGGGGGGTCACTTTATGTAAGCTAGGCTACACCACTTTTCTGAAGTTTTTTTTTTTTAAATTACCTCTCTATTCTAATTATATACCAACGATTATTATTATATTATTTACTGATGCACACGAGATCTTTTAAAAAAAGCACTCATAGGTACACTCAGCACTGCCTATGTTTTGAAAGCTAGTCAACTATATTTAAGAACCCTTTACAGAACTAGAAGAAATCCCATGAGGAAATGCGAACTTAGAGGGGATCTAGGACAAATTACGAACTAGGAAGATACAACGAGGCTACTAATGACTAGGAGGATACAACGAGGGTACTAATGACTAGGCAGGATACGACGAGGGTACTAATGACTAGGAGGATACAACGAGGGTATAATGACTAGGAGGATACAACGAGAGTACTAATGACTAGGAGGATACAACGAGGGTACTAATGACTAGGAGTATACAACGAGGGTACTAATGACTAGGAGGATACAACTAGGGTACTAATGACTAGGAGGATACAACGAGGGTACTAATGACTAGGGGGATACAACGAGGGTACAAATGAATAGGAGGATGCAACGAGGGTACTTATCACTGGACGTATATAACTAGGGCCCTAATTACTAGGAGGGTACAATAAAGGTACTAATTACTAGGAAGATAGAACGAGGGTACTAATTACTAGGAGGGTACGACAAGATTACTTATTATTAGGAGGATACAATGTGGGTACTATTGACTAGGAGGATGCAACGAGGGTGCTAAGTACTAGAAGTGTACCACTGGAGTTTTAGAAACTTAGATACTCAGGAGACACTTTCGTTCCATGAAGAATAAGATATTTTCGTGACTGGGAGATCAAGAGATCAGATTTTGGGCCGTAGAGAAAATTATCGAATTTCAAGGTTTTCTATGAAACAGCCAGGACAAAGCATTAAAAGGAAGTAGCGGAAGACGACAGAAAACTGTGCATATGACGAACAACCTGATTTTCTTCCCAGACTTAGCCACTCTGCCCCGCAATTTAAAACTACTCCATCCCATCATCCTTCCACTCCTTTACCCCTCCACCCTTTTCTCGTAGAATTCTCTTCTGTTAAATCTTTCTCCCTCACCATGTTTATGTATGCGAGTATGTATGTAAATGCGTATATAAACGTACATGTACGAGTATTCTCCCACCTATGTAAAAAGTTCATTAACAATGCTATTCTCTCTAGAGAAATATCCTAGATAAGTTCTGGTTATTATATGTTGAAGATATTTTTGCTATTCGGGATTATAAATGGGAATCTTTTAATATTTTTTTTTTAGAAAATTAACCTGCTCTTCCTCCTCCTCATCTTCCTCTCCTACCAGCCTTCCTCTTCTTCCATCAGCTCTCCCTAATAAGCCTCTACTAAACCACCCTTCTCCTCGCCCACCAGCCTTCCACTGCTACTAACCCACCCTCCTCCCCCACCATGTTTTCTTCCATTGTCTATCTTTTCCCCCTTGTCTCCAACTAGCCCTCCTCTTCTCCTCTCCCATCAGCCCTCCCTACTTCCCTCTTACCAGCTGTTTCTCCTCTCTTACCAGCCCTCTTTTCTCCTTTCTCACCAGCCCTCTCTCCTATTACGTTTTTCCTCCATCTTCCTCTTCCACCAACCTTCCCTTTTTCTTTCCTATTATCCCCGCCTCTTCTCCCACTAACTTTCCATCTTCCTTTTAGCTCAACTCCTCAACTTCCTCACCCATCAATTCCTCCTCTTTCTTCATCTGTTATTACTACCACTTTCCAGCGTCTGGAAATAAAGGCTAATTATCTCAGCATATTGTGAAGGCAACAACTTCAGTATGTGGGGACGAAGCTAATTGAGCATTGTTTACGCCATATGTTAGACTCATGTCTGTGTACCAACCTCTTTTATGGAGCTCAGTTTTGTAATGTAAGACACAAAGTATCGTACTTACCTCTGTTACTGAGATCACATTCACGTGTTAGACTCAAGTTAACATACCTACTTCTCATATAGGACTTGGATTTATATATAATTAGACACAAAATTAGGAAAGTAGAAGAATGGAAAAAAGTTTTTCCGAATTAATGACTTCAACTTTTAAACAAGGACTAATGTGAATAAGTTTTTGTTCATTGCAAGAGAGAGAGATGAAATGATCAACTATTTAACCATAAGATGTTATAAGAAAATACCCTCGCACGAAGGCGAGTGAATTGGAGCTATTCTCTTTTTCCTCCAATCAAATGTGACTGTTTTCCATACCCTCAGGATTGTATTACTAACTCCTTGAGGCTTATTGCTTCTTCATAGGATAACGACAGAATTATGGTAAAAAAGAAAAACTTCTTAAACTTCTATGAACTGATATCGGAAAAGAAATGATGTTATCACAAGTTGCGGAATAAAAGATGAGAAACATCAGAAAATACTATCGCGTCAGAAGAAAAGTATAGTAGTACACGCTTAAAGTTAGCTTCATCAAGTATAGTAGTACACGCTTAAAGTTAGCTTCATCAAGTATAGTAGTACACGCTTAAAGTTAGCTTCATCAAGTATAGTAGTACACGCTTAAAGTTAGCTTCATCAAGTATAGTAGTACACGCTTAAAGTTAGCTTCATCAAGTATAGTAGTACACGCTTAAAGTTAGCTTCATCAAGTATAGTAGTACACGCTTAAAGTTAGCTTCATCAAGTATAGTAGTACACGCTTAAAGTTAGCTTCGTCAAGTATAGTAGTACACGCTTAAAGTTAGCTTCGTCAAGTATAGTAGTAAACGCTTAAAGTTAGCTTCGTCAAGTATAGTAGTACACGCTTAAAGTTAGCTTCGTCAAGTATAGTAGTACACGCTTAAAGTTAGCTTCATCAAGTATAGTAGTACACGCTTAAAGTTAGCTTCGTCAAGTATATTAGTACACGCTTAAAGTTAGCTTCGTCAAGTATAGTAGTACACGCTTAAAGTTAGCTTCAAGTATAGTAGTACACGCTTAAAGTTAGCTTCATCAAGTATAGTAGTACACGCTTAAAGTTAGCTTCATCAAGTATAGTAGTACACGCTTAAAGTTAGCTTCGTCAAGTATAGTAGTACACGCTTAAAGTTAGCTTTGTCAAGTATAGTAGTACACGCTTAAAGTTAACTTCGTCAAGTATAGTAGTACACGCTTAAAGTTAGCTTCGTCAAGTATAGTAGTACACGCTTAAAGTTAGCTTCATCAAGTATAGTAGTACACGCTTAAAGTTAGCTTCATCAAGTATAGTAGTACACGCTTAAAGTTAACTTCGTCAAGTATAGTAGTACACGCTTAAAGTTAGCTTTGTCAAGTATAGTAGTACACGCTTAAAGTTAGCTTTGTCAAGTATAGTAGTACACGCTTAAAGTTAACTTCGTCAAGTATAGTAGTACACGCTTAAAGTTAGCTTCGTCAAGTATAGTAGTACACGCTTAAAGTTAGCTTCGTCAAGTATAGTAGTACACGCTTAAAGTTAGCTTCGTCAAGTACAGTAGTACATGCTTAAAGTTAGCTTCGTCAAGTATAGTAGTACACGCTTAAAGTTAGCTTCGTCAAGTATAGTAGTACACGCTTAAAGTTAGCCTCGTCAAGTATAGTAGTACACGCTTAAAGTTAGCTTCGTCAAGTATAGTAGTACACGCTTAAAGTTAGCTTCGTCAAGTATAGTAGTACACGCTTAAAGTTAGCTTCGTCAAGTATAGTAGTACACGCTTAAAGTTAGCTTCGTCAAGTATAGTAGTACACGCTTAAAGTTAGCTTCGTCAAGTATAGTAGTACACGCTTAAAGTTAGCCTCGTCAAGTATAGTAGTACACGCTTAAAGTTAGCTTCGTCAAGTATAGTAGTACACGCTTAAAGTTAGCTTCGTCAAGTATAGTAGTACACGCTTAAAGTTAGCTTCGTCAAGTATAGTAGTACACGCTTAAAGTTAGCTTCGTCAAGTATAGTAGTACACGCTTAAAGTTAGCTTCGTCAAGTATAGTAGTACATGCTTAAAGTTAGCTTCGTCAAGTATAGTAGTACACGCTTAAAGTTAGCTTCGTCAAGGCTTTGGTGAGTCAACTGTTCTATTGCACAGTTGTATTTTTATGAATGACTGATGAAAGAAACCCTAAGTGAACTCGTGTAATTACGGATATGTTATATTAACGTAGTTGCAATCACACACATACATACATACACACACACACACACCAGTGAAGAGGCGCGGCCAGGAGCTGTGAATCGACCCCTGCAACTACAACTAGATGAGTACACACACGCACACACGCACGCACGCGCGCAAGAACGGTTCCCCCAAAATTCTTCCTCTCATATTAATGAATAAAGGACAAAAATTACAACAGATGTGAACAAGAGGGGAGCTGTGTCCCCCTCATACATTATGTTGCTTTCTTATTTTTTTTGCGGTGAATATGTGTAGAGATTTTGCAGTAAGAAACTCACGGGTAAAGCTTATTCATTATTACATACCACTTTATCATATGAGTTAATTCAAGTTCTTAAAAAATTACGATTTCTGCTGCCGAAGTGGCTAGTTTATTGTGCACCCCATATATATCCTGTGGACGTTAGCTCAACAGCATGTGGATACACATAAGACCTTGGAACTAGGCCCTGAAAGGGTTAATTCAATGACTGAAGAAAAAGTGTTTTCTTATTTTTTTTTTACGTGAATATGTGTAAAGATTTTGCGGTCGGAAAAACTCAGAGGTAAAGCTTAAGTTCTTTATTTGCGCTGCCATGAACGTGACTTCCTCGAGCCTCTGTTGCCAGACGCTCGACGATTTTCTGTAACTCTTAGGAACAGCTGCTAGGTGCAAACTAATTGCTAACACTGCCTGCTAATGTTCGGCAAAAGCTCAAGAGCGACTATTCCAAAATGCGAGATGAGTGTCAACAACTTCAATGAAACTGTTGCATAATGTACGACAAGTGTAAAAGCCTGAGAAGACAATGTTGCAAGATGCACAGTGACTACCAATACTTGTTGATGCTGTCCACTGACACTCACCTGTGTCTGGTATCCTACAGTTCTGTGTCTTGTACCCCGTAGGTGTCTAATATACTGTAGGTGTTTCTAGTACCCGTAGGTGTGTGTAGCATCCCATAGGTGTGTCTAGTACCCCAGCTAAGTCAATATTTTGACCTACCATAGCTGGTGCCCCTATTGTGCATTTTTGATGTCAATACCTTTTGTGGCTTCTTTTAAACTTATCAGGTCTAAGAATTCCTCTTTTACATTTCCATCGTTTGCAACATAGCGAACAAATATAGCTAGCTGAGGGATATGTTGAATGTCTGTAGATTCATCCGGTGCTAAGCTGAAAGCAATGATTAAAAAACTAATTTCAGAAATGCGTCTCTCAGTAGTGTGGCGGGAGATAGGAATTTGTTCTATTGCCTGTTCAGTTTGAGTTCTCTGGAGCGAGAATTGCAATCAAATCACTAATATTCTTTTTCACAAAGTCTCCATAACTGTAAGGTAGTTTACTTCGAGCAATATTCCAAAGTATAGCAAAACTAGCTTCAGTAGACAAATCACTTTACGTACAGAGGGAAAATAAGCTACTTTGTTGAGTGACTGAAGTAGATTTTAAAATTTTTATCTTATTTTTTTCGCAGTTCTGATTCAGGAGGAAATTCAGATGCAGTTTTGTTATGATTACAGTCATGGTGACCCTTAAATTACTGGCTTTAAAGTGGCTGATGGTTGTTTGACAGATAAGGCACAGAGCCTTTTCACCCTTAACAGTAAAAGCAAAATCGTCCTCCCATTGTTGATTAAACGATCTCTTCTCCTGTTCGTATTTCTGTTTTATACTTTTTTGCTGCTCGGTCATTTTAAACAAGGGCTTTACAGCTTTAACTAAAGTCAATCTTAAGTATTTATTAATCAGATAAGTACTTATCTACACTGCACTAGTTATGCTCCGCTACCTCTGCAAGCGCGTTACTTGTGTGCACTGCATGAAGAGTGATGGTGCAGGGTACAGTTGCATCATCAATACTTGTTTAAAAATGTTTTCATTATGTTCAGCGAGTTTAAATAGCAGTTTCGACGCATAATGCATATGGATGTTTGAAAAGATAACATAAATTACCCTTATACGTATAAAATATTATAATATTGGTACATGCTATACTACTATAGATTATTAATATGAAATTTAAGGAAAAATGGTAATGAAATCCAATGTTGTCTCCGGAGCTGCACAGAATAGCTTCGGGTCGGAGCTGCAGTTTGCACACTATTGACAAATCAGTGAAGTCAGCTAGGTCTGTATGAGTTTCATCATGTGCTTGTAATAGTTAAGATTATTATTATTAGTAGTAATATTATTATTACTAGTAGTCAGGTGTATGGTGGGTAGACGGACGGAAGGCATTACATGGCTGTGGGTAGATTTTGGCCGCCAGACGTAAGCGGGGAGGCTATGGGAGAAAGGGAAACAGCCAAAACTCTTGTTTCCCTTATCTCTCAGGGATTGTACCTTCCGGTCTTCTTCCTCTGACTAAACTTAAATACTCCCCACTCTTCCCTTCCCTGCCCAATCCTTCCGAACCCTCCTTTCCCATCCTATCTGCCGGACCGAGGTCCTCTTGGGGGAGGAGAGGAATATATGGTCCTCTTCATTTCCCCTGGGAGGTATTCCTCGACGTTCCCCTCCCTTATTTTAGGAAAAAAAAGAGAAGGAAAAAAATCATACAAACCCATGCTCATGAACTTCCTCCTCCTGGACCCCTTCCATCTGCGGCACCCCCTACTGACCCTGGCTCACCATCGGACCATTCTTCGATCCTCTCTTCCAACCCGGTACCTTCTCCGGGTGACATTTCGTTGCCCACCTTAGGTACCGAGGTTCCGACCAGACCCTTCTGACACCTCTGACATCTGTGCGTCTTTGACTAGGATTCCTACTTTTAAAGTGTGTTGATTTCTTTCCCTAAGGGCTCTGGTGGCTAAAACTCTCGCTTAACATGGCGAGGGTCTGGGTTCGATTCCCAGCCAGGGTAGAAACATTGTCTATGTTCACCCATCAGTGTAAAATGGGTACCTGGGTTGTTAGTCGACTGGTGTGGGTCGCATCCTGGGACACTGACCTCATTTGCCCGAAATGCTCAGCATAACAAGGGGCTTTCTGTATAGTAGTACGTCACTGTTGTCAGCTAGGCCTGTATACCTTGTACATGTACTTTTACTAAATATATTATTATTATTATTATATTATTAATTATTATTATTATTGTTAATTATTATTATTATTATTATTATTATTATTATTATTGCAGTGCGTCGATTTTCAGATCGTACTCACAACTCAGTACGGCCCACCTCTGGTCTCCCATCCAAACAACTTTGAGCTGTCACAGATGAATCTACCTCAGTTCCCTTTCACACTTCTAAGAAACAACAAGTTAAACACTTTCTCCCTTGCACTCTGTGTTTCAAAGTCTTTCATGCACTAAATTCTTTACGCTCCTACCAATTTCTCGCATTACCTGGAGTTTACCTGGAGAGAGTTCCGGGGGTCAACGCCCCCGCGGCCCGGTCTGTACTACTACCTTTCCGCCATGTTGGGAAAAACATATTGTTCCAAGTCCTTAAAATGGCTTACGCATTGTCACAGTACAAAATGCAAAAGAAGCACATTGTCTTTCAGTTCTTACCGTCACTGACGACACAATAGTTACGATTCGTAAGCACATCTCCCTTAATTCTTGGTGTGGAATTATTATCCTTCCACCTACAATAGTACAACGCTACTTCCTCACGAGTAATGCTGGAGCAATTCGAGCTCCAGAATCTCCCGATCGTAAAAGTTGACATTTACATACTTCCTGCCTATGGGCGGAGGTGCTGTTCGTCCAGTATAGCGAAGCTAACTTTTGACAGCCATGAACTGCCACTTTCTGTTTATGTAGCGTTTACAGATGTGGGAGATGTTCCCTACACCTCAACAATGTAGAAATTGCTGGCGCTTATTATTCTGTTGAGGAAGTTTCCTGAGTGACGGAGGTGTGCTGATGGTGTCTAGACGATAAAAATTAAGGATTGTTATGTGGCGAGGAAACCCGCTAGCTTGTGTGGGGTGCTGCCAATACAAGAGGTGATAGGGACGTTGACTTTATGCGTTCTTGGTTGTTTTAGGAGTGTTACGAATAAGGAAGCGAAGCCTTTTACTGTCTTCCGATTGTCTACAAATTTATCAGTATTCAAAGAGAAATAATTGTCTTTCTTGCGTTTATGTTGAGTGATAGTGTCTTAAGTGTTGACATCGTTGGGTCCAATCATTGCCTCTGACATTGGCTATAGTGCCGATAAAACTGGGGCATTGCCAGTAATGATGAAGAGAATCATAATTACCATTATAATTATATTATATTTAAAGTGCTGTAGAATATGTCAATAAATATATATAAAAAAAGAATTCACAGTTAAATATATATTTTTTAATATATCTTAAAAGCAGTATATTCCGCCATTCTTAACAACTCCATGACCTAATTTATTTGTGCCTCGACTGCCCGCTAAAGAGTTTGTGAATACCTGTTCACGTACTTATGAGAGACAAATTCACTTGTAAGTGTTCAAGCAAGAGAAAGATCCTAGGAGATACGCATCGCTAAATGATTTGCATTTATCGATGTGTTACTCTTTTCTGTAAGTTATATCGTGTCTTCCTTTGTCAGTCACAGTCGCAACCGTACTATTAAATAAACGTCACTGCAAATTAATCTCCCTCATAATTATATAATGAAGTCATTAACACGCAAGCGTAATATCTAAACAAAAGATAAGCGATACTTTGCTTGGAAACTGTTTTAATCAGCTTCAGATATTTCGTTTATCGTGTAAAATTGCAATACCTGAATTTATATCAAGTTGATCTGGTAGCTTATTAGTCTTATCAGAGGGATCGGTAAATTGTAGTATAGGAGTTACTTCGTGAGACAGTATGACTGGGCAACACACACAGTGTGAGACCCTTCCATGTCGAGTACCGTCCGTCGTAGGGTCGAGCGCTACTCGTCGCTGGGTCGAGTGCCACCCATCGCATGCTACCTGCCTCAGAGTTTATGTAAAACATAGGGGTACAGTACATGGGAAAGACATATAACAGAGGACTTTATGTTTCATACCGACGATATCCACTCAGATGAACTATCTACCGCCATTTAGATTAGGCATGATCTTGTATTATTTATAAGTGTGAGGCAAAGGTAGTAAAATAGAAAGCTCTTTCTCCATATTCCACTCCCTCTAGCCACTAGTGCATCATAAGAACGAAAATTATAAGAAATGATATGAATTTACAGGAAAGATGGAGGTGAACGGAAAGCATGGGCTACAACCATCTGCACTTTATTAGTCTTGCTTTTTCGTAACTAAAGGTGTTAGACCTAGTTAGACTAAAGGTGTTAGACGAAGTGGTAGACCTACGTCCACCACTAACTCCCCTGCTAATGAAGGTAAGAATATCCTTGTGGACGGCGACTCACAGGTAAGATTTATGGACCATGCTTTCTGCAACAGAGATAGGAAGGTAAGACAGAGCGTGTGTTTCCCAGGAGCTGTGTTGGTGGCGTAGTCAACAGGTTGGATAATATTATGGCAGGTAATGGGAACAAGCCTATTATCCGTCTCAGTGCTGGTGAAAACGATATTGGGAAGGACAGGAGACATGAGGTGCTAGATAAGTACAGGACTAATATAGATTTAAATGGGTCTAAGGGAGGGGTCCTGATGATGTGTAGCATCTTGCCTAGAAGGGGAGTGGGCAATGAATGGATGTGTAGGGCAATTGGTGTAAATTGCTGGCTAGACAAGTACCGCAAGGAACTTGCAAACCCTTTCATTGACAATTGGGACAAATTCTATGTCAAATATGATATGTATGCAAGGAATGGGGTTCATCTCTCTTGGTGTTCGTGGGAAACAAACAGGTTGTGGCAAGAGGAATGAAAGCAGTAGATATTACCAGGGTACCTCAGGGTTATGTTTAAAAGACATTATTCATTATAAATTTACTAATAAAAGTAATATAACTGGTTAAAGAGAGAGTAGAAGGCAGCGAGTGACTAGCTAATATTATAATAATAGTAAGAGCGGTAGAAATAAGATAGATGAGCTAAGATTAATTGCATGTGCAGGAAGCATAGATATTATTGCTATAACAGAGACCTGGTTCAACCTGAAAGAAAGAGAAATGCCCTCTGAAAGTCACATACAAGGCTATAAATTTTCTACACTCATAGGGTTCAACAGGAAAGGTGGTGGAGTGGCGATGTATATCAGAGATAATTTAAATTGTTGGGTTAGACATGATATAAAATTAGAAGCTTTGGACACTGAATCTGCTTGGCTACAGTTTCTCGAGGGTCGTGAAAAACTAGTTTCGGGTGTGATTTAGAGGGCCTCCCAACCTTGATAGGGAACGCTATAAACTTCTATAGGACGAAATTCACAAGGCATCTAGATACGAATATGTTATGTTAATGGGAGATTTCAACTTTAGACAAATTGACTGGAGCAGTTTAACAAGAAATCCTGAGTCAAGCAACTTTCTTAATATCATTCAGGATTGCTTTTTAAGACAGTTCGTGGTAGAACCAACTTGAGGAAATAACCTGCTTGACTTGGTTTATTGCTAACACGGAATCACTAACTAATAATCTTGAGGTTAATGATGAGCTCGGGAAAAGCAATCACAAATCACTCAGTTTCAATATATCTAGCTGCCCAGACTCCTTATGTTCAAAATAGGGAAATTAGATCAAACAAAAATTGCCCTAATTGGATAAACAATAGATTAACGCATATCAGAAGTCAAAAGGGAGACATTTACAGGCGAATCAAAAGGAGAGATGGGCGGTTAAGAAATCAATATATTCAATTAAAAATAAAGTAAAAAGAGATTATGAGGCTGAAGCTTCAAGGGATTTGAAGATGAACCCGGAATGTTTCTTTCAGGCACGAAGGTGCAAAGTCTGTACATACTACATCTGGTTTCTGTTTGTCCTCCATAGCATCCAGGACCATGTCTTAGTGGTCCAGTAGTTGCGAGAGGCAGGAGCGACCTCCTCTAAGCCTATGTTGCCCTAGATTGGGGAATTGTTGGGAATCTAAGTAGCTTGCGATCATGCTTCTTAGAACTCTTTTAAATATTTAATGATGTGGGACCTTACAGATATCGGTCTATAATTCTTTGTTGTTGATTTGCTGCCACCTTTATGGAGTGGGGCTATATGCATTGTTTTAAGCGACTGTGGAATAATTCCCGTGTCTACTCTCGCTCTCCATAACATACTTTAGACACGCTAAACAAGGAGTTTCTTACCCCTCACCTCAACGCCTCACTCTTACCCTGAACCCTCACTCTCATCCCTCTCTCTCACCTCTCACCTAACACCTCACTCTCATTCTTACCCCCCTCACCCTAACGCCTCACCCTCATCCGTCACTCTTTCCCACAGTCACAAAAGTTAGCAGTGAGGGAAGTGTCTCAGTGTGAAGGTTCTCGCCTCCCCTTCTCTGCACCTGGGGATTTGCCCCACTTTTTTCTCTCACAAAGTTTTCTTAATCTTCTCAACCTCCTCTTCCTCTTCCTCCTCTCCGCCTCCTGTCCTCCTTCACCTCCTACTTGTCCACCTCAACCACCACACCCTCTTCCTCCTTCTCTTCCTTCACTTCCTGCCCACCTCCCCCTTCTTCTCCTTCTCCTCCTCCCCATCCTCCTCCTTTAACTCTTCCTCCACTTCTTCCTCCTCTTCCTTCTACTTCTCCTTTTCCTTCTACTCCTCCTTTCCTCTCCTTATACGTAAATTTAAATCAGATTAACTATTTATTAGATAGTTCAACAATAACGGATGGAAAATAGTTCTGAGGAGGCAATGCTTGTGTGCTGTGTTCTCTCACTGCTCTACATCTTCATAATCAGATATCTAAGTGTTGCATGCTAGCAGCGCTGAAATGTTAACAGACGTAGAAAAAGACACTTATATACAGTTCAGCCACGAGTGGCTTTTTCAGTCCTGAAGCCGTTCGTAGCGAAACGTTTCTTCTAATAAATGTCCTGAACTGTACATAAGCGTTTTTTTCCACTTCTTGTCAGTATCAGCAGACTAATTTTCATTAACAGACGTTTGAAGAGTTCTGTGTATGTACAGCGACCAGTCGTTTCTAGATAACCTATTAGCCAAAGCTTGCGTGTCATTTAATTTTCCTTTGAAAGATACTTTATACCCACTAGTCATGATTAAATCCTGTCTGAGAACTAAAGAAAGAGAGATCTGCATTGCTCTCTATGTCATGAGTAGCGTTTGTATCTTAAGTAGACGTCACCTTCAAAAATGATGTTGAAGTAAAGGAAATGATTTTGGATGTGGGACGGGAAACAGTGGGAGAGAATTATGTACGTGGTAAACAATAGCAACAGTCACAAAAGTTCCTTCCCAGGATAAATTACCACATATATATATAAGAGTTAAGTAATGCGAGATAATGCATTATATGGCGCACAAAAGCAGAATAACACGGAAGGAGATCTGAATCACTTTCAGAACAAAACAGTTGTAAAAGCATAGGCTACATAGCACAGGTGTGACAGGAATACAAATGCAGAGTAACTCAAATCAGAATCACATGCGAAACAGGGCTTCAGCTGGTGCTGCTCCTGGTTATCGTGCTGTTTCTAAATTTTGTTCTGATACAGGCCTAAATATGCGAAATACTGCTTCTGCTGGGGCAGCTGTTGGTTTATGTATTTCTGAAAATGGTTTTGGTACAGATCTAAAAATTGCTAGTGGTGTTGCTGGTTCTAGTGCTGCTTCTCAGGTTAGTGCTTTTATACATCTTGAAACTTCACCAGTTGGGAATCCAACTTCCACAAATTACAGCTAACGGAAAGCCGAAATATGTAAATACTATGCTTTTGATGTTTGTGAAAACAAATGGGGCGTGCAGAAGGGTTAGTACCAAATTTGCACACGAAAATCACTCCCTATGATGATGTAACATCTCCCCAATGAAAAGCAGGGGCACCACTAGCACGAGAAGAGACAACCCAATAAGTCTCAGGGGTCCAAGACTTTTTAACTGCCTCCCAGCATACATAAGGCTGTCTTCAATAAGGCGCTGGACAGGTACCTACAGTCAGTACCTGATCAGCCGGGTTGTGATTTCCTACTTCGGGTTGCGTGCGGCCAACAGTAACAGCCAGGTTGATCAGACACTGATCCACCATGAGGTCTGGTCACAGATCCGGCCGCGAGGGCGTTGACCTCCGAAACCCTCTCCAGTGATCGTAACACAAGAGTTACTTATATTAATGTCAACAGCAAAAAATACCGTTAAAAAAGCAATGCTTCATTTGTTTTTTAAAATATACAAAAATTTAAACCATCCACCACCAATAAAATACCATTAGTGGACTCCTCAAATAGTCAAATGCAACATATGCAGCTGTCACAAGGACCCACATAAAAAATAACTGAGAAAAACATAGAAGTACGATACTATTAATCTTAATTTTTCAAGGATGGACAAGTCACATGACCAAAAGCTCCAGTGGCAGGTCATTATACGTCTAAGACGCGCGTCAGCAAATATTTGCCTTGTTTCCTGGAGAATCTTACCTAACAGGCAAAAAGAGGGGGTTGGCCTATTTTTCCTCCTCCATTTCATCTTCTTCCTCCTCCACTTTTTTAAAATTTCCTTTCACTTTTCACTTGCAACAGGTTCACTGCGACCTTACTGCACTGGTACACTGGTACACAGGAACACCGGTACACCGGCACCTGCTCACAAGTACACTTACATTTTTTCCTTCACACATATTTCAACACATCTGTATACTTGCACACCTGCGCCTGTACACTTGTCACAGCATACTTGACCCGGTTCTTCTGTAACTGTCCACCTGTATCCGCGTATTTGTGTCAGAACACTAGCACCTGCACACCTGTAAAGGTTCATATGAACCCGCACACTTGTATCTGCGCACCTCTATCTAAATAGCTGAATCCACATGCCTGTGCCTACGCATCTGAAGGAACACACCTATATCTGCACTCATTTACGTGTACACATATGGTATATCTTGTATACGTTTATCTGCATACGTTTACCTTCACATTTGTATTTATTGTCACACCTGTACCAACACAACTATACTTGCATATTTGTACTCTCACGTTTAATGAGAGATCTTCCATGGGAGGCCTTTTAGAGTTTATGATTCCAGCTGTGAGAATGGACAGGAAAAGAATTAGTCATGAGGAATATGAGAAAATGTTGAGATAAATGCAGGCAGAAGGGATTTATGATAATCTAAAAGAAATGGCGAAACAATGGTGTTATTGTATGGTGAATATAATACTGACTGTGAATTTGGATATCAAACAAAAAAGATAAATTAAGCAATGAACAAATTGATCAATTTTTGATCCATTAGTAGTACAACACAAGAACTTGGAAAGATTTTATAGAAAATGACCGATCGGTATAGGTAAGTAAATTCTGTTAAGATGGAGATAATGTAGCCCGAGGCACAGTGGATCATTACTGAGTAGGCATTGAAGTTTCTAGTACCGAATGGGTGATTGGTATGGATTCGTACTTTTGGTGCATTGAAATCTGCAGTGGTGAATGAATGTTACGTGTAGAACATTACATTTGATCAGTGATGTTTCACTAGTGCTGAAATATAAATCTTAGTGTTTTCCTTTGAAATCTAATACGAGGTTCGGAGATCCTTTGAATTTTAATACAAACTAGCTAGCACATTAAAAATATGTCACTCGCAAAGTTTTTATTTTTAAACTATTGGAATGCATATTATGAGTTTACTTTTTTATGTCAAGTGCTTAATGAATTTCTTTTTTTGGCAGGTGAAGACATTTGTAGAATAGGCCGAAAACTTGGTCTGTGCATTAAAGAATGCCACAAGAAAAGACTCAGAACTTCTTTAGAGGAACGTGTGCTGGTGTTGGCACTCAAGTGGCTCTGTTTTCCTAAAGTTGGCAATCAAATGCAATGAGGATCTATGGCCACATCAATAATGCTACAATTGGCACTCAGTTGACTCTGGGTTTCCTAGTGATGCGCAAATAATGCTGCAGTTGCCATTTGGGTAGCTCTGCGTTATTAAAGGTGTAGCATACTGATAGAGTCGACACTTACTATCGCTCTGTACACCTAGTGGCGCACAATTACTGTTAGAGGTGGCACTGAAATAGATCTGCGTTTCTAATGGAGCACTAATTCCACTGAAGGTGAAATTCAAATAGCTCAGAGTTTTTAGTGATGCACCAATACTGCTGGAGGTGGCACTCAAGTGATTCTCAGTTCCTGGTGGGACTCCAATATCTGAACTCCTATTTTCACACATTACTTCTGGATTTGACTCACTAGCGCACCAATACTGCTAAAAATGCACTTAAGTGGCTTTCAGCTCCTAGTGGTGTATTAACATTTCTAAATGGAACTTAAATTGCTCAGAGTTCCTAGTGGAACATCACAACTGCTAAAGGTAAGACTCAGTTGGTTGTGCACTCACCAATATTGCTGAAGGAGGCGCTCGAATGGCTCTGAGCTTATAGTGGCGCACTGTACTGCAACAGTTGAGAATCAGCATTATGTTCCTCGTGACACAAATATACTACTTGCGGTGGCACTCAAGTGATAGCATTCGTAGTGGTACACTGATAATGCTGGAGTTGGACACCAAATGATTTGTGTTATTAACTGTACAATATATTATTTAAGTTGGCATCCAACTGGCTCTTAGTTTGTAGTGGCACATCAATAAAACTCGATTTGGTACTTAAATGACTGTGTAACTAGTGGAGCATCAATTCTGCTGGAGTTGGCACTCAGATGGGTCTGTATTCCAAGTGGAGCACAAATACTTCTGGAGGTGGCACTCAAATGGCTCTCAGCTCCTAGTTTCGCACCACTGCTTAAGTTGGTACTCGAATGGCTCTGTGTTACTAGTAGGGCACCAATACTGCTACAGTTGGCGCCTTGAACTTGAAGTGGCACAACAGCTGCTAGAGTTGACGCTCAAATGGTTCTGAGTTCCACCAATACTGCTTTAGTTGGAACACTAATAGCTCTGAGTTCCTAATGGCACATCAGTGCTGCTGATTACGCACCAGTGCTGCTGCAGTTGTCACTTAGGTGGCTTTGAGTTTCTGGTGGACGCTCCACTAGATGGAGGTAGCACTAAATGGCCCTCAGTTCCTGATGCTCCATTACTGCTGAAAATGACACTCAAATGGCTCTCTGTGTCTAGAGACACACTAATACTACTGGAAGAGGGACTCAAATGCCTCTGAACTTGGAGTGGCGCACAGTTCTGTTGGCGATGGCATTTGAATGACTCTGTGTTTCTGAAGGAGCACCAAAACTGCTAAAGGTGGCATTGAAATGGCGAGGTTCCTAATGGTTCATACTGCTGGAATTGGCACGTAAATGGCTTTGAATTCCTAGTAGCACACTAGTATCGGCTCAGTGCTCTTAGGGGCCCACTCAAACATATCAGAGATCCTAGTGGCGCCCCGGTACTACTGTACATGACATACAAATGGCTCTGAGTTTCTAGTGGCTCACCATTACTGCTAGAGTTGGTACTCATAATTCTTTGTGTTCTAAATGACACACCAATTCCGCTGAAGGAGGAACTCAGATATCTAGGCTCCTAGTGGCGAACAGTACTGCTGCAGGTGGCACTCAGATGGCTCTGTGTTCCTGGTGGCACATGAGTTGTCCAGAAGATGTCACTAAAATAGATGTATTCTTAGTAGCACACCAATACTGCTGGAATTGGCACCTAAATAGATCTGTAGTTTCTAGTGGCACGCTAATATTGCTATAGTTGGCACTCGAAGGCTGTATTCGTAAAAGCGCATCAGTAGTGCTGAAAATGACAATTTAAAAGCTCAGTATTCCCTGTGGCGCTTCATCACTGATGGAGGTGACATTCAAACGTCTCTCTATGCCTAGTGACGAACATATACTGCAGGAGGTGGCACTGAAATGGCTTCCTGGCTAACGGTTTTCGGCCTTTTCGTCAACACACTCATCCGCCGGTCAGCTCAGGAGACACGAAACTTGAAACACTATCTTACAATGCCTGTCGTCATCCATCATGATTTATTTCTTATTCTACAGTACATCAAAAACGAAAAAAAAAAATCATTAGCCTCAACAACAATAAAAGCAGCTTCAACAACAACAACATCAGCAACTATATCAGCTTCATAATTATCTCCGAATTATCTATGAACATAAACATTAACAATAACTAAAAATCAACAATTACATCAAACAACTTCAACAACAACAATAACAACATTACCATAGACAACTCCAAGAACAATAACAACGACAGCAACAATAATAACAAAATCATCAATAACAAAATCAACAACAGGCTACAAGCAACAATAGCAACTTCATCTTGTATACTAAAAACAACAAAAATAGTAGCAACAACAAACTACAGACAAAATCAAAAGCTTAATTTTTATTATCATCATCGACAAAAACAACAATAACAGCAACGTCAACAAAAATTACATCATCAACAGCAACAAAAAACTACAAGGAACAAACTACAAACAACAACAGCTTTATCAATATATACCACAACACCGCCAACATTAACAAGAGCAGCAAGAACAACAAACTACGAGGAACAGAAAACAACACACTACATACGACAACCGTATTATAAATATCAGCAACAACAATAATATCACCATCACTACGAACATCAGCAGCAACAACAACAACAACAAATCAATAACAAACCAACTAGCCAGTCTAGAAAGTAAATAATGTGACACGCATTGTGAAGAGGAAAATTTATTCAGCCTTGTACGACGTTGAGTGATCGCCGGTCAAATATAACTTCAGTAAATCACATTACCAATGGTCTTGAAACTCTAGAGCCATAAATATTCTTTGGCTATATAAGCAGTCTAACGATTTCAACTTAAAGTTATTTATTATTTATTCAAAGTAAATATATGGATTACATTGCAAGATGACTTAACTGAGAGTAAATCCAATAAATCGGTTGGATAAATAACTGTATAAATTTGCGACATACAGTATTTACTCCAACTCTGTATTTTTCCGCAGGGCAACGATATCGTTCGTGCCAAAATTAAGTTATTGTCTGATAACCTTTATAAGCTTTTCGATGTCTCCGTAGCTTGTGTATGCCTCTGCTTGATTGTGAATGCGAAGATTAAAGAATACATAATTCATATTGATCAAAGATTTAAAGTACTCAGCTTGTGTGGGGTAAAGCCCATATTTTCACTATATTTACCAGGGTTTAAATTAAGTATTAGTCACAATGATTAATGTGAATTAAGTAGACTCTGTCCTTAAAGAACTTACATATAGCCTGTCCCTACTCGACTATACACTTCTGCAGAGAAAATCTGGACATATCTGCCTTGATGTTATTAATACACCCGAGGAGCGACATTTTTTTGATGTATCAATAATCAATAATGATCAACATATACACTTATATCATACTTATTATAATGTAGACTATTTTAACATGAGTTAAATCAGGATACATGATAATTTGTTTCTAGGCTCACCTCTAGTTAACGATGCTCTGCCTAGATTACTTCTCAGCTTAAAACTTAAAGCTTGGGTAAAATATAAGCTATGTCTAACAGGTACTTGACCACCTCACCCGCATCATCGTTAAAGGTTCAGGTGTTGTATGTTGACCGTGAAGTGTAATATCGGTCATATATGCATTCAGTTAATTTTTTATTTTTATAGTTTCTTGATCATGTGAGAAATCATGAAAGCGCTTGGAAGTTCACTATTCTTTTCACAGTGGTTGCTCTGCATACTGTGATATCACCTGTATCCTGTGACCTTATTGCATATATAGTACATGTCGTACCGTATAGGTAAAACTTGCGATTTTGGCTTAAATAGCAACGCTCTTTTTGCCGAATAAGGCATGGGAAAATTTGTGTATGCAGTAATTTCGCAAAAATCATTCCGATCCTAAAAGAAAAAAGGATTTCATTGCGTTTATTATTAGATTATTGTAAACTTATCTAAAATTTATTTAGTTCGAGTGGGCTAAATTAAATTGCGCTTGCTATAATAAAGTTAGGTAAGTTTTCTAATTTTTTTTGGTATAAAATTATTACATTAATATAAATGAAAAAAATGTATATTTAAACGAATAAGAGAAAATTTTAGGAAGGACTTAATTTTAAACGAATTCTTGCTAACTGACCAGTTTTACCTATTCGGCACACACACACACACATTATATATACATATATACACACACACACATATATATATATATATATATATATATATATATATATATATATATATATATATATATATATATATATATATTTGCTGGTGTCTTTTTCTATCTCATAAACACGCTAGATAACAGGGATATCTTGCTACACCAACTTACACTTTGGTCACACTTCACAGACACGCACATGCATATATATATACATCTAGGTTTTTCTCCTTTTTCTACATAGCTCTTGTTCTTCTTTATTTCTTCTATTGTCCATGGGGAAGTGGAAAAGAATCTTTCCTCCGTAAGCCATGCGTGTCGTATGAGGCGACTAAAATGCCGGGAGCAATGGGCTAGTAACCCCTTCTCCTGTAGACATTTACTAAAAAAGAGAAGAAAAACTTTATAAAACTGGGATGCTTGAATGTGCGTGGATGTAGTGCGGATGACAAGAAACAGATGATTGCTGATGTTATGAATGAAAAGAAGTTGGATGTCCTGGCCCTAAGCGAAACAAAGGTGAAGGGGGTAGGGGAGTTTCGGTGGGGGGAAATAAATGGGATTAAATCTGGAGTATCTGAGAGAGTTAGAGCAAAGGAAGGGGTAGCAGTAATGTTGAATGATCAGTTATGGAAGGAGAAAAGAGAATATGAATGTGTAAATGCAAGAATTATATGGATTAAAGTAAAGGTTGGATGCGAGAAGTGGGTCATAATAAGCGTGTATGCACCTGGAGAAGAGAGGAATGCAGAGGAGAGAGAGAGATTTTGAGAGATGTTAAGTGAATGTATAGGAGCCTTTGAACCAAGTGAGAGAGTAATTGTGGTAGGGGACCTGAATGCTAAAGTAGGAGAAACTTTTAGCGAGGGTGTGGTAGGTAAGTTTGGGGTGCCAGGTGTAAATGATAATGGGAGCCCTTTGATTGAACTTTGTATAGAAAGGGGTTTAGTTATAGGTAATACATATTTTAAGAAAAAGAGGATAAATAAATATACAAGATATGAAGTGGGGCGAAATGACAGTAGTTTGTTGGATTATGTATTGGTAGATAAAAGACTGTTGAGTAGACTTCAGGATGTACATGTTTATAGAGGGGCCACAAATATATCAGATCACTTTCTAGTTGTAGCTACACTGAGAGTAAAAGGTAGATGGGATACAAGGAGAATAGAAGCATCAGGGAAGAGAGAGGTGAAGGTTTATAAACTAAAAGAGGAGGCAGTTAGGGAAAGATATAAACAGCTATTGGAGGATAGATGGGCTAATGAGAGCATAGGCAATGGGGTCGAAGAGGTATGGGGTAGGTTTAAAAATGTAGTGTTAGAGTGTTCAGCAGAAGTTTGTGGTTACAGGAAAGTGGGTGCGGGAGGGAAGAGGAGCGATTGGTGGAATGATGATGTAAAGAGAGTAGTAAGGGAGAAAAAGTTAGCATATGAGAAGTTTTTACAAAGTAGAAGTGATGCAAGGAGGGAAGAGTATATGGAGAAAAAGAGAGAGGTTAAGAGAGTGGTGAAGCATTGTAAAAAGAGAGCAAATGAGAGAGTGGGTGAGATGTTATCAACAAGAGTTTTGGAGTGAGATTAACAAGTTAAGGAAGCCTAGAGAACAAATGGATTTGTCAGTTAAAAATAGGAGAGGAGAGTTATTAAATGGAGAGTTAGAGGTATTGGGAAGATGGAGGGAATATTTTGAGGAATTGTTAAATGTTGATGAAGATAGGGAAGCTGTGATTTCGTGTATAGGGCAAGGAGGAATAACATCTTGTAGGAGTGAGGAAGAGCCAGTTGTGAGTGTGGGGAAGTTCGTGAGGCAGTAGGTAAAATGAAAGGGGGTAAGGCAGCCGGGATTGATGGGATAAAGATAGAAATGTTAAAAGCAGGTGGGGATATAGTTTTGGAGTGGTTGGTGCAATTATTTAATAAATGTATGGAAGAGGGTAAGGTACCTAGGGATTGGCAGAGAGCATGCATAGTTCCTTTGTATAAAGGCAAAGGGGACAAAAGAGAGTGCAAAAATTATAGGGGGATAAGTCTGTTGAGTATACCTGGCAAAGTGTATGGTAGAGTTATTATTGAAAGAATTAAAAGTAAGACTGAGAATAGGATAGCAGATGAACAAGGAGGCTTTAGGAAAGGTAGGGGGTGTGTGGACCAGGTGTTTACAGTGAAACATATAAGTGAACAGTATTTAGATAAGGCTAAAGAGGTCTTTGTGGCATTTATGGATTTGGAAAAGGCGTATGACAGGGTGGATTGGGGGGCAATGTGGCAGATGTTGCAGGTGTATGGTGTAGGAGGTAGGTTACTGAAAGCAGTGAAGAGTTTTTACGAGGATAGTGAGGCTCAAGTTAGAGTACATAGGAAAGAGGGAAATTATTTCCCAGTAAAAGTAAGCCTTAGACAAGGATGTGTGATGTCACCGTGGTTGTTTAATATATTTATAGATGGGCTTGTAAGAGAAGTAAATGCGAGGGTCTTGGCAAGAGGCGTGGAGTTAAAAGATAAAGAATCACACATAAAGTGGGAGTTGTCACAGTTGCTCTTTGCTGATGACACTGTGCTGTTGGGAGATTGTGAAGAGAAGT
>NC_091315.1:31089115-31119115 GCF_038502225.1 Cherax quadricarinatus
AAGCTCCTCTCTCCTATGTGGGGGTTATTTGTGTATTGTCCCAGTCACGGTATTGTGCATTTTTGTTATTTATATTTCCATGTATTTGACTAGTGAAGCCTTGATAGGAATATATACAATAGGTAGAACATCGCCAATCATAGATGAACCTAGAAACAACTTATCGTGTATCCTGTTTTAACCTATGTATATATCTTTCGTAATAATTATGGTATTATATATATATATATATATATATATATATATATATATATATATATATATATATATATATATATATATATATATATATTGATTATGTAACAGGACATGCTATGATCCAAGATCTACTGAGCACAAGTAAACTCCAGTGAAATTAAATTAATAGGTCCTTCGATTACTGTTCAAGCTGTTTTGAGCAACCCAGATGTTCTTTGCACATCAATAGAGCTACACTCCTCATATGAATTAATTATAATTCCAACAGCCAAGAGGAGAATATGTCCAGTCCAGGGCTGTAGAACGCCCTACATTATAAAGTTCCTTTTAGGATATAGTTTACTTATTTCACATTATTCAGAAACCCACATAAAAGGGGCCTGGAGACTCTAGTAATGAACAGAGAAAATGTTATTTTAGTGCTAGGAATAACTGGACTTTTTATTCCGGACCCTGTTTTGAAATTGGCCTTTCTTGAGAATCTGAGTTTTTCCCCCACAAAAACAATAATTGTGCCAAACATTCATAATAACTGTAATAAATATGAAAAAAATTAAGGTATCTGTGGCATGCAGAGGGCATAGTATATAGTAGGAGGGGCCCGACTATTATGATAAACCGTTTAGTTCAACTCAGGCAATCACGAGAAAGGCGGCCAGTTCTGAAGCGACGTTAGGGACTCGCCGAGAAACATTGTCAGACTTACCTCCAAATCTGGTCATGCATGGTTCTCACTACGCTTCTTGTTTGCAAATTGTCTTACTGTACATATTCGTTGTAAATATTGTACATATTTGCAGATATTTGGCGAAGGAATATATATTAAATATTTACTTTCTGCTGTCTTTTGCTAGTTCCTATATTGATATTTGATTATTATGCTGACCCACTTACGAACAGGTACACTGGCCCCCAGACTACACCTGTGTTCGTAATATAATCCATGTTGCAAGAACTTTGAATGACTCTCTTCACGACCAGCTCCTACATTAAGTTTGTCAATATACTTCACTATCTCCAGACATAATAACAAATTAAATTTTGGTTTCTTGATAAAGAAATGCTCAAGTTTAAAAAAATTCATTCTACCATATCCTCATGTGCAAAGAATATTGAGCTAACTTACTGCACTCTTCTGATCGTTCTTACAATTTCATTTCGACCTTTATTTTCTAAGAAATAAATCTAGCTTAAATTTATCGCCAGTAGTTTCTTTTTATCATGAGAACTTCTAATATTCTCTTCTCAAATTGCCTCATGGGACACCTGTTTTTAATTAATGACTTCTTGTGATTATTAGAACTGGAGCGTTTTTAGCGAGGTGGGGAAGCGGTGACCACTTGAGCAAGTGCTACTAAGTCATTCTTTGTTTTTGCTGTAAATATACTAGCTGCTGTTTTGGATTTTTCGACATTGTTGCTGTTCTTCGCTGTTGTTGTCCTGTGTTGTTGCTGTAGATCTGCTTTCGGCTGCGGAAATGGTACTGTTCCTTCTCCTCCTCCCTGTGCGTTATTACAGTCCGTGGTGTTGACAAGATGTGGAGAAGATTAGAAGTGGGGAAAACTGACAGTAGCTCATACAGGTATACATGTGTACATAGTGACAGACGCCTGCGCAGGTATACATGGGTACATGCGCTCCTGGTGACAGACGCTAGTACAGGTAAACATGTGTACATAGAGACTTGCACTTATTCATACATAACTAGTACATATATGCACACGTCTAGGTGCATGTGTGCGCACATGGGTGCGTGCTCGTATATGTATTGACAGGCATGCATGAACAAGTGCATACACACATACACATATGTTAGGAAGTATTTATTCAGTCATAGAGCTGCTAGGAAGTGGAATAGTCTGGAAAGTGACGAAGTGTAGGCAGGAACCATACATAGTTTAGAGAAGAAGTATGATAAAGCTCATAAAGCAGGGAGAGAGAGGACCTAGTAGCTATCAGCGAGGAAGCGGGGCCAGGAGCTATGAATCGACCCCTACAACCACAATTAGGTGAGGATAGTTAGGCGAGTACACACACTCGCACACATACGCATACGCTCACACCAAAAGAGAGAGAGAGAGAGAGAGAGAGAGAGAGAGAGAGAGAGAGAGAGAGAGAGAGAGAGAGAGAGAGAGAGATTGCTGGTGTTTTTGTTGGAATAATAACCATCATCATCATCTTAAATCTACAGTATAGGATACAAGCAAACACAAACAATGGGCTTAACAGGGACAGATATATTTATCATCTTGTACGGGTATATCATAGTGACTGAGGCTGGCAACTATATACCTAGTGAGTATTTTCGTGAGGTGGCAGCCAGGGCTGGGGTAGCTCAGGCAGCACAGCTCAGGAAACAAATGTATTCCCTTCATTTTATGATGACGTCAGAAACCACCCCCTCCCTAGTGGCTGAATCCCCACCCCCAACCCAAAGACACAAGCAACTGGACGTGGTTTTAGTTCTATTCTGCTGGGAATTTGGATTAAATGTCAGGATGAGAATGCCATCCTTATGGCATGGTCACTATGGCATGGCATATGAAGTACGGAGTAATTATAATGTAATAAAGAACAGCATTGTTACAATGCAGTACATTCCCTTTTGCTCCTTAATTTTTGGCTTAATTTCCTATAATTAGCCAAGGACATTGACTTTATACAGGGAGCAGTGAAGAGCTACAGAAATCAACGGAACACACATCATTAGTCATATGTTACACTATAATTAGTCACTCAACTAATTTTAAAAATCGTCAGTAACTGAAGTTAAATCCCGTCCAATATGAAATATTGTTCTCTTCGTCCAATTGGGTTCCAGGTACATTTGGTCCTTCTATCGAAAGAGGATCTGCATGACATTGGTGTTTAGAAAACAAGTGACAATTCGAAGTACATTTACATTGACAATCAGATCCCTTCATATTTTTATCTAATTTTATACTAAAAAAAAGTAAAAAAAAAGTACCATATTTTATGACTTGTTTTAAAGAAGATCCCCATTTAAAATAAGGTAGTTGTTAGTAAAGGCAGGGGAAGAAGGGGGATGGGGTAGGGGAAGGGGAGGAGCAGGGGCGGGAGAGAATGGTAGCGCGTCCTGTTGGGCTCAATGTGTGAGGTGGAGTTGGCTCCAGATTCAATGTTCGAGCCAAATGCACATCACTACAGAACGCGCGCCATATCTCCTCTCGTGGCGGGGACGTGACGTCATCATGGCTGGTGTATACAAGACTTCAGTGCGTGAAGGTTCCCGGCATCACAAGGAACCAAGAAGGTGGGAGGGTATTTCACACTACATTTACACACTAGTGGTGAAACTGAGAGAGTGGGGAATCATGAGAGCCTCCACGCACGGCACTGAAGCAATTGCGCTAATCTACAGCATAGGTATGGCAGCCCATCTGGAGATTTCTACTAAATGCGCCCAGATGGGTATATAAAACATGAGAACGAATTCAGACTTGCTGGCTCCCTCTCATTTGGTGATGTGGAACTTTGTGATGAGTATTCATAATGATTAGAATGACTGGTCTTACACTAAGCGTCACATTCCAACACTGCAACATACAGTATGTTTAGTTTTTGGGCAAATATAAAACGTATTAATCTCTAAATGCGTGTTGTAATAGTACTGAGTGAAAAATACTGATCCTTTGTCCTAAAAAATGAAAGATTTGAAAACACCTTTCGTACCAAGACGAAAGGCTGTATGGAAGAACTCATTTAATATACAATTACCTTATTTTAATTTTTGACAAACTGTTCTTCCCAAAGAGCTATCCTATTTTTGTTGCTGTTATATATATATATATATATATATATATATATATATATATATATATATATATATATATATATATATATATATATATATATATGTATATATATATATATATATATATATATATATATATATATATATATATATATTTATTTATATATATATATATATATATATATATATATATATATATATATATATATATATATATATATATATATATATATATATATATATATGCAAACAACCACAGGGGAAGTATAATAATAGTTCTAGGCCTTTTGTGTTGCAATTAACACATGATCAGGAGCTTGCAAAGCTGCATAAATGAGTAAGAAAATCTCAGCAGATTCGTTCCGAGGGGCGTTTTGCAACTTTGCAAGCTCCTGATGTGATTGCAACATGAAAAGCCTAGGGATATTATTCTGCTTCTCCTGTTATTATTTTCATTCTGTGTCGCTTGTTCGCGATTATACATTACATATATATATATATATATATATATATATATATATATATATATATATATATATATATATATATATATATATATATATATATATATATATATATATATTTCTGGTCAGCCTGCATACTAGCACCCAAACATTCATACATATGCATTTACATTTTTATATATTACAAAGAACTTAAAATACTGGCCATAACATAGCCTCAAAACAAAATGGACAGTATTGAAAGAATTTCCCTGAAGCAGGGTTTATGCATGACGTCACAGGTGTGTGTTGACTGGATGACTTATCTAATTCACAGTCAAATACCTAAGATATCGTAGCACAGACACTGGCAAACAGAACTGTTCGGAAATTCTTCATTTTAAAACGTCCACTATTTTTATGGGTACAAGTGTTACTAGCAAAATGTCAACCAATTTTATTAGAAGCATGCCGTGAAAATTGAGCTTTTATACGTTAACATAGCAGTATGTAGCTAGGATTACTTTTTACAGCAAGTTTATGTCTGCGGTGAGGAAAGAACGAGTCAGCTCTTGCTGTGATACAACAAGTTTCAGGCGAAATGGAGGCTCAGCAGAGCATGGAATTGTGCCCAGTACAGTGAGCTCTGAAGCAAAGAGAAGCAAAGTTTGACATTTGATTCCAGCACATAGACATAGGAGGAACACATGCTCTGTTTTGCCCCTGAAATTCTATGCAAACCTTGTCAATGTCAGCTTGCAGCCGGCACTGGTAAAAATTAACTGTCTTTCTGAGACTTTCTCTCATTATCGTTGCATCAAAGCCTCCAAAATACTCTCATAACCAGAGTCTATCTACGCACGCATACATACACACACACACACACACACACACACACACACACACACACACACACACACACACACACACACACACACACACACACACACACACACACACACATACACATAGAAAATACTGAATCTTTATCTTTTCTACACCGCAATGAAAGTGAGGTGCTTGTGAGACTCTGTAACTAGTGTATTTGAATATCAGATATGTGCAATTGTACTGAATGTACAAGTGTGATGATGCAAGTGCGCATTACATATGACAGTACACGTAAGAGGTTTAGGTTCAGATACCCCACTGAGGCACTGATTGAAGTGAGAGGATGTTACTGCACTGAGTGTCTGTGTACCCATCACAAAAGGAGATTCATAAAGCACTCAGACATGTACATTGAACTCTGTTGTGTACACGCAGTACTAAGGCATGTATGCACAGAATAAAAGAATGTGCACACCGTCTTCAGGCTTGTGTGCACAGCACAGTTAGGTGTGTACAGTTTTCAGACTTATATGCAAAAATAGTAGGGCATGTAAGCACGTTGCTGTTAGGTGTAGACAGTACTGGGGAATGTACTCACTGCACTTGGATGCGTACATATTACATGGTTATAACTAAACTATACTGAGGCTTTTATATATCGCACTGAATACTTGACACACTGGTCCGGATACTATATACATCGCACTGCGTACTATATACATGGAACTGTTCACTATATACATCTTACTGCTCACCGTACACGAGGCACTGAGCGCCATACTCCCGTACTCTGGTGTATACATTATACTGAACACTATACACATCACTTACCCCAGTACACCAAGCACAAACCCTCACTCATGCCGCACCCACAGATGGTCTCTAGATATCACAGATAATTAAGTAAATATCAACGATACAGTCTATCGCACTATGCCGTTACGTTATGTGCAGATCACCTTTGAGTATTCGCATGAAAGTCTTCTTGAACTGTTGGTTAGCAAGAGCGTAACAGAAAGGGTTAATGGGGCTGTTAGCATAACATAGGAAGTAGGCGAACATGTAGACGTGGGTATTAGTGCACTGGCAGAAACCCTCGGCGATTGCCAAGATGTGATAGGGTGTCCAGCATGCCACAAAGGCTCCCAGGATGATAGAGATAGTTCTTAGGGCTTTGTTAGCTCGATTTTCTGACTTGGAACGGTGCCTCTTTTCACCTTCGCTCTTCTTCTTCTTTTTCTTTAAGCTGCGGAAGGACTTAACGATGCCCTTCCTGGAGCCTTTGAGAGAGCCTTTAATTGAGCTCTGAGCATCAGACATAACTGCCATCGAACTTCCCCTGTCTTTCTCTATAAGTGAGGAAGACTCTGTTCTTGCAACACTCGTTACCGTCTTGTTGGAGTTGATATTGTGAGTGGTAATGAGTTGGTTAGTGGGTCCGGGTGTCGGCCGCCCTACCTCAGACACACTCATGATCCCTCTAGGCCGCACCTGAGGCGTGGCCGGTACTACCACAGCTGAAGTGGTATTGTTGGAGTTGTTGGCTGCAGACGCTATGTTGTTGTGTGCATTAGGGGCGCTGTTGGTGGTAGTGGCAGGAGTAGTTTCGTTTTTGGGACTAAGATGACTTTTGTACCTATCCGATCCCGCTAGGCTGGTGACAGCAGTACAAGCGTGAATTATCGAAGTAACCAACACATTGGTTGAGTGGTCGGAAATGTCCTCCTTGTCGTAGCACTCGTCGTCAGCGTCTGCTGATTCGTCTGCTTCCTCGATGCTCATCTCTAAATCTTCATCATCCGAGCGAGACTGCATGCGACTGATCTTGCGATGAATGCTGTGAGGCGTGGTTAATGCCGAAGTAAGGGAGCGCACTGTGGGCGAGTTGGGACTATGAAGAGTAGCCGCCCATACAGAGGAGGGTGGATCCTCTACTACCGGTGATGGAAGGATGATTGATGACTCGTCCATGTATCGTAGATCGCCTGTGTCCAAGCCCGTAAGGATATCGTAGGCCATAGGACCGTAGTTTAACGAGGAGGGGGGTCGTGTGGTGCAGATACTGCTTACGCTCATACTGTCAGCAAACATAGCTGGAGGAGCTATTACTCTTTCGTCGAGTGCGTCTGTTGGTGTGGAAGCTGCTAATGGGAGGATAGGCACGGTACTGATGGGTCGAAGAGGCAGTGAGGTAGGGTGGAGAGGCTGCAGGGGCTTTAGTTTGGGCGTTAATTCTCCATTAGATTGCACACTTATAGTTTCATCCGAATGACCACTATTTTCATCATCATTTTTTGAAAATTCGCCAGACATGCGCTTGGCTAGAGGCGTGGTGGCCGCCCCGAGCGTCACATTCAGTAGTCCAGAGCACTGTAAGGTGGACTCATGCAAGGTTACGTCAGGTAGTCTTTGTTTATTCTTATGTGAATGATGGTGGTCGGGTAAAGGAAGAGATCGAGCAAGGGACACAGCCAGAGCTCCGATCCCAGCGTCAGATGAAGAACTACCCTCTAACGTTGTAGAGGTATCCAGTACGCTTTGTTCTGGAATCTTAGGAAGGGTGTCTGTAGTTGGAGTTTTGCGATGCTGTGGTGGTGGGTCAAGGCGTGGGACAGTGCTGTTTGGGAGGCCCGACCGCTTGGGCAATGGTATCTGACTGCTCTCTTCGTCAGAGTCGAAGGCTGGACTGCTTGATCGTTCAGACTTTTCTGTTGTTTCTCCACGACGCTCTGAAAAACTAGTAGTTTCTGTTGTCTTGGAAGAAGTTTTTTGACTCGAGGACGAGTCGCTGACGCCAGAACCTCCATGCGGCGCCTGCGCTGCGACGATACTGGCGACGGGTGGAGGGCCAGGTTGTGGCTTGTCTTGACTTAATAACGTACTCTGCGTTTTGCTCATCCCGAGGCCAGCCGTGCGACCGGCCATGCCAGCCATTCCCCCGGCACTCAAGGCCACCAACGTCTGCATCTTCCTGTGTTTGGCTTCTGACTTTTTCTGCATGTCATAAGCTGTTTTATATATACCGGCATAGAGGACAAAGAGAACAACAAGTGTGACCCAGTAATATGTAACAATGAGAGCCGTATTGAAAACCGGGTCTCTCAAGAACTGAACTTCGCACTCGTTGGGCAACAGTGAGCGGTAGCCAACGAAATGTTCCCATCCGAAGATGCTGATGAAAAAAAGTAACGCTGGAATAATCCACACCATTGCTACCATTACCATCACCTTCGTTCGCGTCCTCCAGCCGCGGTACTTGGCTGCGATCTTCACTGAACAGAAGCGGTCGATTGTAATTAGAAGGACCGTGTATTGCGAGGCAAGGCACACGGTGTAGTCCACGGAGAGCCACAGATCACACAAGATGGGCCCCAGTGTCCACTCACCCATCAGCACGTACACGGTGTAGAAGGGCATGGAAACGGATCCGATGATCACGTCCGTCATGGCTAAGGAGGCAATGAAGTAGTTAGAAGGCTGGCGTATGGCTCGCTCGACGATGAAGGAGAGCAACACAAGCAGGTTGCCCCCGACTGTTAGAATCATGCAGCAGGCCAGGCAGATGGCGATGAGCACCGTCTGCCAAAGCTCGAAGGGCGGCAAGATGGTAGCGCCGCCCTCCAAGGCGGTGATGTTGGCCAGGGCGCACTCGACGGAAGCGTTGCCCCAGCAGGTGGTGTTGTCTCCCCACAAGTCAGAGGAGGCGTTCAGATAGCTAATAGATGGGTCGTGGAGTCTAGTGGGCCCGGCTTCCCAGGGCACAATGAAGGGCAGGAGCGTGGTACCCCTTCTACCAACTCCTAGGGTGTCCCCGAAGGGCGCCGTCATATTGAAACCCGCCCCCGTGGCGCCATCTCCAGCATCCGTGCCGCCTTTCTCACGCTGCTGCTTCCTGCAACACAAATACAAAAACTTACTAGAGGCTACAGTTACCTAGGAATAAAAACAGCTCAGTTATTTCATGGCCTATGCTGTTACCCTGCGAGTTTAAACAGTAAAGTTTTTACACCCTGCATATATACTATTATGATGAAGCGTTATTATTATTATTATTGAAGGTCCAATCCATAAAAGAGAGGGTAACTTCTATTCCTTGGATCGAGAGCCCTTCACCGACATCATGGAACTCCTTTAAAGGGTAGCAAGGAACAATACATGCATACAGTCTAATATACTTGTATAGTACAAAACTATACAGGTCATCAGTCTCTGTTTAAAGCATTTTTATTGAAGAAAACTGAATGCAACAATAAACGCATTAACACACCTCAAGATCTTTGTCCTTGTCAACATATCAGCAAGTATGTGAAGAGTAGAAAAGGTACACCAGAATTGGGAATAACATATAAAATGATAAAAAAGATAACAATGATATTGTCATCCTCCCACTCCAATAAGAAGAAAACCACATACCTGTCTGTGTTTGATCAGTTAGTTGTAAGAAACTGACAGTTGTTTTACACATACATAAAACACGACTGGGCTTTATTAATTTCAGAGATTACGCGGGATTTAAAACTTACAATACTGTAGATCATACATAATATACCACCAAGTGTTTCTAGAAAGTAACACTTATTACAAAATTGTGCTTAGGATTCATGACATAGGTTATATATATTTTAAGCTCAGTTTATGGTTCAAAAGCAAAAAAGACACAAATAACTTAAACGATATATATATATATATATATATATATATATATATATATATATATATATATATATATATATATATATATATATATATATATATATATCGCTCAGTCCTAGAGCTGAGGGTATAAGGTATAAGGAGAGGCTGAAGGGGCAAAACCTTTAGCGATATTAGATGACAAAAAAGAACAGAGGTGACATGATTATGACTTACAAAATATTAAGACTAACTGGCAGAGTGGACAAAGGGAGCTTGCGTGAGAGGAGGATCTCAGGTACACGACGGCACAGTTGGAAGTTGAAGAAAGATGAGTCATGGGAATGTTAGAAAGCATTTCTTTAACCTTTGAGTGACCTGGAAGTTGAATGACTTAGACAGCAAATGAGTATGATAGGGCTCACGCAACCATGAGTGAACCCAGTCGTGGTCAGTGGAAAGATGGGGCCAGGAACTGAACCACAACTTCTGCAACCCCACTCAGATGAGTAAAATTAGGTGGGTATATTTATTAACACATGCATTCATACATATACATACATACATACATACACATACATACATACATACATACATACATACATACATACATACATACATACGTGCATACATGCATAAATAGATACATAAATACATGTATAAATTCATATATATATATTCATACACATACATATATGCATGCACGCATACATACATACAAACGTACATACGTACATACACACGTACATAAATACATGCATAAATTCGTATATACATTTATACACATACATACATGCATATATACCTGCATGCATACATACACATACATACATATATACAAACTTACTTACATACAAACATCTATATACACATAGATAAATACATAATACATATACAAGCATGCATGTATCAAAGCTACAAAGGAACCAAAGACAAATCCGAAAGATTTCTTCCAAATGTTTGTGACCACAGGTCATGAACACTTGAAAAACTAATGTAGGGAGTTAAGTAAACTCTCAGAGTATATACTAGCAAATAGTGCATACACAGTGCTGCTTTCCGTGCATATACATACTATGATACACCACTAAGAATATTTATAATGTGGTGCCACTGTTGGAGTGACGCCATTCTGATTGCCTTCTGATTGGCTTCACAACCTCTCATGTCGGAATACTTATTAGCTTCATGTACTATATCTGTTCCTTAATTGCCTACACTTATTATGTTTTATGTTCGGTGATTGTGCCTTCTGTATCGTTTGTCTGACTGACCTTACCTATCCTGCCTACCATCAGACAGGCATCAGCTCCTCCCTGTCTGCTGAATCACTTCAGCTATACTGTCTGTCTTTAGAGGCTTCAGCTGTCCCCTCTGCCTGTTGAATGGTGTCTTCGTAGTGTGTCGACATGTAATTTTCACCTGCACAACTGTGGCAGGATATTACCTGACGTTCGGACTGGTAGGAGCGACCCTGGCCTCGGCGCCATGTGGCTCGCCTCTCACACTTGACTTCTTATCTCACTGAGACACGATTACGGTAGCCTGTAATCACCGTGCCCCAGTGGTATCTAATTATTATGCAAGAACCATTAGGGAATTACCAACGTGTTGCTCTTAATGTAACAAGTTCTTCGTATCGATGCGGGAGACGAAAGTTTGGACGAGATTTTTTTTTCCAATTTGTCAAAGTGACCACTGTGCCTCGTAAATTCGTGACATTGGCTTCGCATGATCTTCTCGCTCACCAGGAACTTTGTCAAGCTTAACAATGTTCCTGCTGAGCTAAACGCAGCCTACAATAAAGTATCGTAGGCGTTAAATATAAGTTCATTAACTGAGTATAATGTATTCTTGCACAAGACATTACGAAAATCTTAACTAGTTAAGAAATTCCAAACAGTAAATACGCCTCTCTCCTTAGTATATAATTTTCCTCAAGTTGACTATACATATTATTTGATTCAATTATAATTGGGATTCTGTGTGTATCGTCTTGTGTAAGGAACGGAAAGAAATAATTGTTAGAAACGGAGCATATTTCTTTCTCAAAACACGTAAACTGCCCAGGGTTAATTTTACTGTCACTCGCTCCGTCGATTCTCGTTAAATCCAATGAAACGTTCGATCAATCAGTTGCAGCATGCATTCATTACACACACACACACACACACACATATACACACATATATATATATATATATATATATATATATATATATATATATATATATATATATATATATATATATACATATAGGGAAGTACCACCTCTATAGCTGGAATGGGGACTCTCATCCTCAGAGAAGACAATAAACGTACCTCAGGGAAAACTCAAGGTTCTCCCTGGAGCTGTTTGAATATTTTCTTCTCCTACCACCCCCTATATATTTTATATTCTATGTGAACATTTATTAATAAACAGAATACATTTACAGAAAAAACATAAACATGAATACAATGGCACAATGTATCAAAGATCATGAATTTCCTCCAGCTCCTCCGAGGCTGGACGCAAGCCAAGTATGCAGCAAGCATTTCCCCTCTGGATGGCTACGCTGAGGCGCTGGAACATGAAAGTGGCTGCCCTTGGGTCCCTGGTGGTGTCGACGAGTCTGGAACCCAATTCTTTAAGGAAACGTGTGGCATTTTTCCCCATGATCCCAAGGTCTCTGATCCCGCTGGGACAAATTGATACTGTTGGCTAATGTCACTGTACTTGCTGATCTTGTACTCCTCCCTGTGGTCAGCAGCTCCTCCCTGTCGCCCCACACTGTGATGGATATAGGTGTCAGCCAGTGTGGACACACAGGTATAGTCCCATGCTAAGAGCTTGCCATTCTTCCAAGGTGATCCCGTCGGGGCGGTTTGCTGGGTTGTGGGTATTGTTGGCTGCTAGTGATCGGGGCTCCCTCTCGGCAGGGCATCCAGCTGTAGCAAGGGTTATCTTAATGATGTCGTTGACCTCATTGTGTCTTGCATGCCAGCCCTTGGTTTTGGAACAGTTAAGACCATGTAGACCGTATTGGTCTGCTTGCACTTCGCCGCAAATACACGTATATTCTGTGTGAATTGGGGCAGCAAGGCGCAGAGCCACTGCAATACGGAGGGTCTTGGGGTCGAGTCGCGTTCCCATTGCCGATATGGGAACTGTTTGGAGGAAGTCCCCGGAGTGATGTGCGCTCACAGCCTGGAGACGGGCAATCTCCCTATCTGATGTTGCAGCCCTGAGCATGTTGGCAAACACCTTTTCAGCAATCGGGCCATCCCAGCTTGACTGTGAGCCAGTGCTGCACTAGGGTTTGGTGCTGGAGCAGCAAGAGTCTCCCATTCGGTGATGGCACTGGCATAGCTAGGGTCTTCTATTCCTGCTGAGTCACTGAGGGTATCAGGAAGAATTTGTCTTATCAACTGGTTTGATGCTATGGAAGAGGATAGGAAAGCTGGTAGAGCAATCTGGGAGGATCTGCGTACTCCTAGCCCTCCAAGCCTGACCGGAAGTGAGGCTTGCAACCACTGTCCATCGTCAAGGGAAAGATTCAATACGCTCTCTAGCATGGTCTTCAGGAGAGAGTCATATTTCTTGAGTTTTGGACTGCTGAAGGCTGGGGAGCATCTCAGAAAGTAGGTAAGTTTTGGGATTGACAGGCACTTGGTGAGTAGGTAGAAAGCATCGTGTGTGTCAATGCCTTTCATCCTGCTTTCCATCGTCCGGAGGTCTGAGGCTTTTTTTTCTAGGATCAGATCGATGGCATTGGGCCAAAGAGGAGCACCAAGGAGAGTGCTATTGGCTGGATCAATGGCTCGTGCTCCTGGTAAAACGGCACTAATATTCTGGATCATCTGTTGATTGGTAGAAACTATTTCACATTTGGTGGGGTTTAAAGAAAGGCCCAGGCTTTCTCTCATTTCTTTAATTTTACTGATGTCCTCTAGGAGAGATTCTGTTGTGCCAGCTAGGGTACCGTCGTCCAGGAACCAGATATTGAGCTCGCTGGAGAGTGCTTCCGTGACTTCCTTGATGACCAAACAGAATAGAAAGGGGGCAAGAGGGTCCCCCTGTTGCACGCCCTCACATAAATCAATTTCATGGTCCCCAAACAATAGTTTGGAAGTCACACTATAACACGATTCTATGAAGGGATAAAGGGAAGGGAAGTTTCTATAAACTGCTTGGAGAGCAGCATCCCTTCTGACTGAGTTGAAAGCATTATGTATATGATTTTATGCTCAGGGCTGCAACATCCAACAGGGAGACTCCCCTCTCCAAGCTGTGAGTTCACGTTACTCTGGGAACTTCCTCCAAACACTTCCCATTTCGCAATGGACCACGACTCGATCCACAGACCCTCAGTATTGCAGTGGCTCTCCTCATCACTACCCCAATTCACACGGAATATACGAGTATTTGTGGAGATGTGGAACCTGACCAATATGGTCTATATGGCCTAAACTGGTCCAAAACCAAGGGCTGACATGCAAGACACAATCAAGCCAACCACAAAATGAAGAGGAACCTTGCTACAGCTGGGTGCCCAGCTAAGAGAGAGACCCGATCTCTAGCATCCAGCAATGCTCACAGTCCCGTAAACGGCCCCGACGGGATCACCATCTATCCTTGGAAGAATGGCAAGCTTTAAGCATGGGACTATACCTGAGTGTCGACACTGGCTGACACCTACATCCGTCACAGTGTTCGGCAACAGGGAGGTACTGCAGATCACAGGTAGGAGTTAAAGATCAGCAAGTATAGACACATAGGCCATCAAATATTAGTTTGTTCCAGTGGAATCAGAGACCTTGGATACCAAACACATCGACACCACAACGGACCAGAGGGCCGCCACTTTCATGTTCCAGCGCTTCAGTGTGGCCATCTAGAGAGAAAATACTAGCTGTATACTTGACTCGCGTTCGGCTTTGGAGGAGCTGGAGGAGATTCATAATCTTTGATAAATTGTACCAATGTAGAATATAGAATATAAGGGGTGGTAGGAGAAGAAAATATTCAAACAGCTCCGGGGAGAATGTTAAGTTTTTCCTGAAGTGCGTTTAGCGTTTAATCATTTTTCTGAGGACGAGGGTCTCCAGTTCAGTTCTAGGGAGGGGGTGGTACCTCTCTATATATATAAAGGTAGTAGGTTGGTAGACAGCAACCACCCAGGGAAGTACTACCGTCCTGCCAGATGACTGTGAAACAGAAACCTGTAACTGTTTTGCATGATGGTAGGATTGCTCGTTTCTTTTTCTGTCTCATAAACATGCTAGATAACAGGGATATCTTGCTACTCCTACCTACACTTCGGTCACACTTCACAGACACGTACATGCATATATATATATACATACATCTAGGTTTTTCTCCTTTTTCTAAATAGCTCTTGTTCTTCTTTATTTCTTCTATTGCCCATCGGGAAGTGGAAAAGAATCCTTCCTCCGTAAGCCATGCGTGTCGTATGAGGCGACTAAAATGCCGGGAGCAATGGGCTAGTAACCCCTTCTCCTGTAGACATTTACTAAAAAAGAGAAGAAGAAAAACTTTATAAAACTGGGATGCTTGAATGTACGTGGATGTAGTGCAGATGACAAGAAACAGATGATTGCTGATGTTATGAATGAAAAGAAGTTGGATGTCCTGGCCCTAAGCGAAACAAAGCTGAAGGGGGTAGGGGAGTTTCGGTGGGGGGGAAATAAATGGGATTAAATCTGGAGTATCTGAGAGAGTTAGAGCAAAGGAAGGGGTAGCAGTAATGTTGAAGGATCAGTTATGGAAGGAGAAAAGAGAATATGAATGTGTAAATTCAAGAATTATATGGATTAAAGTAAAGGTTGGATGCGAAGAGTGGGTCATAATAAGCGTGTATGCACCTGGAGAAGAGAGGAATGTAGAGGAGAGAGAGAGAGATTTTGGGAGCCTTTGAACCAAGTATAGGAGCCTTTGAACCATGTGAGAAAGTAATTGTGGTAGGGGATCTGAATGCTAAAGTAGGAGAAACTTTTAGAGAGGGTGTGATAGGTAAGTTTGGGGTGCCAGGTGTAAATGATAATGGGAGCCCTTTGATTGAACTTTGTATAGAAAGGGGTTTAGTTATAGGTAATACATATTTTAAGAAAAAGAGGATAAATAAGTATACAAGATATGATGTAGGGCGAAATGACAGTAGTTTGTTGGATTATGTATTGGTAGATAAAAGACTGTTGAGTAGACTTCAGGATGTACATGTTTAGAGGGGCCACAGATATGTCAGATCACTTTCTAGTTGTAGCTACACTGAGAGTAAAAGGTAGATGGGATACAAGGAGAATAGAAGCATCAGGGAAGAGAGAGGTGAAGGTTTATAAACTAAAAGAGGAGGCAGTTAGGGTAAGATATAAACAGCTATTGGAGGATAGATGGGCTAATGAGAGCATAGGCAATGGGGTCGAAGAGGTATGGGGTAGGTTTAAAAATGTAGTGTTAGAGTGTTCAGCAGAAGTTTGTGGTTACAGGAAAGTGGGTGCGGGAGGGAAGAGGAGCGATTGGTGGAATGATGATGTAAAGAGAGTAGTAAGGGAGAAAAAGTTAGCATATGAGAAGTTTTTACAAAGTAGAAGTGATGCAAGGAGGGAAGAGTATATGGAGAAAAAGAGAGAGGTTAAGAGAGTGGTGAAGCAATGTAAAAAGAGAGCAAATGAGAGAGTGGGTGAGATGTTATCAACAAATTTTGTTGAAAATAAGAAAAAGTTTTGGAGTGAGATTAACAAGTTAAGGAAGCCTAGAGAACAAATGGATTTGTCAGTTAAAAATAGGAGAGGAGAGTTATTAAATGGAGAGTTAGAGGTATTGGGAAGATGGAGGGAATATTTTGAGGAATTGTTAAATGTTGATGAAGATAGGGAAGCTGTGATTTCGTGTATAGGGCAAGGAGGAATAACATCTTGTAGGAGTGAGGAAGAGCCAGTTGTGAGTGTGGGGGAAGTTCGTGAGGCAGTAGGTAAAATGAAAGGAGGTAAGGCAGCCGGGATTGATGGGATAAAGATAGAAATGTTAAAAGCAGGTGGGGATATAGTTTTGGAGTGGTTGGTGCAATTATTTAATAAATGCATGGAAGAGGGTAAGGTACCTAGGGATTGGCAGAGAGCATGCATAGTTCCTTTGTATAAAGGCAAAGGGGACAAAAAGAGTGCAAAAATTATAGGGGGATAAGTCTGATGAGTATACCTGGTAAAGTGTATGGTAGAGTTATTATTGAAAGAATTAAGAGTAAGACGGAGAATAGGATAGCAGATGAACAAGGAGGCTTTAGGAAAGGTAGGGGGTGTGTGGACCAGGTGTTTACAGTGAAACATATAAGTGAACAGTATTTAGATAAGGCTAAAGAGGTCTGTGAGGCATTTATGGATTTGGAAAAGGCGTATGACAGGGTGGATAGGGGGGCAATGTGGCAGATGTTGCAGGTGTATGGTGTAGGAGGTAGGTTACTGAAAGCAGTGAAGAGTTTTTACGAGGATAATGAGGCTCAAGTTAGAGTATGTAGGAAAGAGGGAAATTATTTCCCAGTAAAAGTAGGCCTTAGACAAGGATGTGTGATGTCACCGTGGTTGTTTAATGTATTTATAGATGAGGTTGTAAGAGAAGTAAATGCGAGGGTCTTGGCAAGAGGCGTGGAGTTAAAAGATAAAGAATCAAACATAAATTGGGAGTTGCCACAGTTGCTCTTTGCTGATGACACTGTGCTCTTGGGAGATTCTGAAGAGAAGTTGCAGAGATTGGTGGATGAATTTGGTAGGGTGTGCAAAAGAAGAAAATTAAAAGTGAATACAGGAAAGAGTAAGGTTATGAGGATAACAAAAAGATTCGGTGATGAAAGATTGGATATCAGATTGGAGGGAGAGAGTATGGAGGAGGTGAATGTATTCAGATATTTGGGAGTTGACGTGTCAGCGGATGGGTCTATGAAAGATGAGGTGAATCATAGAATTGATGAGGGGAAAAGGGTGAGTGGTGCACTTAGGAGTCTGTGGAGACAAAGAACTTTGTCCTTGGAGGCAAAGAGGGGAATGTATGAGAGTATAGTTTTACCAACGCTCTTATATGGGTGTGAAGCATGGGTGATGAATGTTGCAGCGAGGAGAAGGCTGGAGGCAGTGGAGATGTCATGTCTGAGGGCAATGTGTGGTGTGAATATAATGCAGAGAATTCGTAGTTTGGAAGTTAGGAGGAGGTGTGGGATTACCAAAACTGTTGTCCAGAGAGCTGAGGAAGGGTTGTTGAGGTGGTTCGGACATGTAGAGAGAATGGAGCGAAACAGAGTGACTTCAAGAGTGTATCAGTCTGTAGTGGAAGGAAGGCGGGGTAGGGGTTGGCCTAGAAAAGGTTGGAGGGAGGGGGTAAAGGAGGTTTTGTGTGCGAGGGGCTTGGACTTCCAGCAGGCATGCGTGAGCGTGTTTGATAGGAGTGAATGGAGACAAATGGTTTTTAATACTTGATGTGCTGTTGGAGTGTGAGCAAAGTAACATTTATGAAGGGGTTCAGGGAAACCGGCAGGCCGGACTTGAGTCCTGGAGATGGGAAGTACAGTGCCTGCACTCTGAAGGAGGGGTGTTAATGTCATAGTTTAAAAACTGTAGTGTAAAGCACCCTTCTGGCAAGACAGTGATGGAGTGAATGATGGTGAAAGTTTTTCTTTTTCGGGCCACCCTGCCTTGGTGGGAATCGGCCAGTGTGATAATGAAATAAAATAAATAAATAAATATATATATATATATATATATATATATATATATATATATATATATATATATATATATATATATATATATATATATATATATATATATAATGTCGTGCCGAATAGGCAGAACTTGCTATCTTGGCTTAAATAGCAACGCTCATCTTGCCATATAGGACAAGTGAAAATTTGTGTATGCAATAATTTCGCCAAAATCATTCTGAACCTAACGAAAAAAATATATTTCACTGTGTTTGTTTAGTATTAAATTATTGTAAACAAATCTAAAATATATTTAGTTGGGTTAGGCTAAAATAAATTGCGCTTGTTATAATAAGGTTAGGTAAGTTTTCTAAGTTCCCTTTGGTGCAAAATTATAAATTTTTACATCAACATTAATGAAAAAAATATATCTTTAAACGTATAAGAGAAAATTTTAGAAAGGACTTAATTTTAAGTGAGTTCTTGCTAATTGACCAGTTTTACATATTCGGCACGACATATATATATATATATATATATATATATATATATATATATATATATATATATATATATATATATATATGTATATATATATAAAACGAAGGTAGTGTATATTCCTAGTGGGTAAGGTCTGGCTATAAAGCACTACATGCTCCTCCTAACGTGATAAAACTGAACAGAATTTCTTAACAAGCACTTAGTGGGTAATGGATGGGTGCCTTAGATTCGAAGGGCCAGACAGAAAACTAGTATTTTGGCTGTAGAATGTCTGTCTTGTACACAAAGAGAGAGAGAGAGAGAGAGAGAGAGAGAGAGAGAGAGAGAGAGAGAGAGAGAGAGAGAGAGAGAGAGAGAGAGAGACAGACAGACAGACAGAGACAGAGACAGACAGACAGACAGAGGCAGAGAGAAAGAGAGATGGGATATGTTAGAAATAAAATAAAACACAAAAGAAAAACACCATTTGTGGAACTCTTAACGAGCAGCAAATCCGGACACAAGCGAGCCTACAGGCATCACCAGACCAACAAGCTGCCGGGCAAATAAAAACACAGAAATTAATAAAAAAATGCGAATGCGAATAAAGAGAGAAAAAAATGATTCGAAGAGCCGACATAACGAGCAAACACTAGCCTACTGGCACAAAGGTACATTTAACAGGGGAGAGAGAGAGAGAGAGAGAGAGAGAGAGAGAGAGAGAGAGAGAGAGAGAGCATGTCTGCTTGACAGTAGGGCTTGCAAAGATTCTGTACGAGGCACAAGTATGCTCACACCTTGAGTATGCTCCACTTTCTTGGTTTGCCTGCCCCCCTCTCATCTGCGACTGCTTGACAGAGTAGAGAACAGAGCAAGACGCCTCATCTCTCGCCTGGACCAATCCTGGATAGATCTGTCATTTCAGCAGAGCCTTCAACAGAAGAGGGATGTGGGTGGCCTTACTGTTATGTACAAGGCCAATATTGTCAAAGTACCACACTTGGATCCACTTCGAGGACAGCGTGAAACAAGCTTTTATGCCACAAGACGGGCAGAAAGCAGCAACTTCACTCTGGCTGTACCCTTCTCCAGAACATCACTCCATCTAAGATCATATATACCCAGGATGACTCGAGTATGGAACACATTCGTACAGCATAATGATGTCAACGAGGTAAAGTCAGTTGATCAAATGAAAATGCTGGCCCACAGATGGCTCCAACTACATCCTGTTCCCTACTTGTATGTCTCATAACAATAAAAATGCTTTCAAATGAGCTGATGTAGGCAACAGCTCTTAGCTTGCCAATAAAGTTAAGAATCTTTAACCTGTAAATAGCTTGTCAATAAAGTTAGGGATTCTTAACCTTGTCAAATCCTGTGTAAAAAAAAAAAGAGAGAGTACTATGGAAAATATGGGAAATGTAAAGAGGAATATTTTTACAGTACAAACGGAGGAGATCTACGGGAGTTCATCTACTACTACCTCGAGTGAGGACTGTCTTGTACACTACTATCTCGAGTTAAGACTATCTAGTATTGCAGTATCTAGTTAGCTAAGTTAAGAATAGTAAAAAAGAGCCTTTTCCCTACCTTCCATCTGGCTACTTCCATGATGACAGAGGATTCACAAACATAATACTATATTCTGTAACACATTGGCAAAATGAAAATGTAAATTATGTAGGAAATATATTATTGGATGGAAGGCATTGGCTACATCTACGATTAGCGCAATATTGCTACTCATATTGTACTGCAACAGTTTATTTAATTCCATTACCAGCAGCATTACTGTATACTACTTACTCCATTTCTAAATACTACAAATTTCTAATTCTAAATTGTGTGCTTTAAGTAAACGTGGACAACTGGACATTCTGTTTAGTTATGAACTTCCACCTGATGCAGTGGCCATCGGCATCCTGGTAACTTAGTAGAATTCTGTATTTGTAAGGCTTACATCCAGCTGGTTCATGAAAGACTGGAATATGATAGTAACAAATTCAGGGAAGGTAGGCGGTTAATATTAGTCTAGTGCTTCTCAATTATGAAAAAGTCACTTACTTATATTCATGCTAAACTGCTTATCAAGAATGGGAATTTTGTGAATTATGATTGCTGTTTGAAAATGTGCCACAAACTTTCTTAGAATATTTTTAGGTCATACTCTTTAGTGAGAACAAGGTGAATATTATCTCCAAGTGATAGATACGAAATAATTGGGGTTAAAAAAAATTATCATTCATCTTAAGTAACCTGTTTTCTTACTGATTCTCTGTTAGAGTGTTCTTGTTGATATTAGAAATAATGGTCAGAAACTATATTTACGAGATAAAGGAAGGCTAAAGCTGTGCTTTAGCTTACCTTAATCTTGTTACTGCTGTGTCTATACCAACATTCAAGAAGACACAGGCAATCACACCTTTTTCATAACCTGGATCACGTTATCTCCTTTACGAAGAGGACCGCCTCTCCCACCCTTTAGAAAGTCCTCTCTTTAACGAGCAGAGAGAGAGAGAGAGAGAGAGAGAGAGAGAGAGAGAGAGAGAGAGAGAGAGAGAGAGAGAGAGAGAGAGAGAGAGAGAAAGTGAACGAGCAGAGTGCAAGCGTTAAGGAACACAAAGAAGTACTTTTTTACTCTCAGGTGGAGAGTAATTGGAGCACACTAAATAAACAGTTAGTGGAGGAAAACATCACGCATTGTTACAAGAGAGTATATGATCGGATCCTTGAGGCCAGAAATCAGTAAAACTTACACACACACACACACACACACACACACACACACACACACACACACACACACACACACAAAGAATTGGGAGGCACAAGTCGAAACTGCAGTAGCCAAGATAAGGGTCCTAGAAGTTGAGATAAATAGGCTGGAGCGAGTTACAGGGGCAGTGACCAGAGAAGACACAGCATATGAAGCTGCGAGGCTGAACAGGAAGGAAGGAATTATGAATTATGCTAAGGTCACATCAATCTGCCAAGGAGGACCAAGGAGTGAAAGGGAAGATCAACTGGTTGCAGATGGAGAGGGTGATAGGTCGAATGCTGAGGCACAACAAGGCTATCAAGAGCCACTGGAAAAATCAAGGGAGAAACTGACCACATACAGGCAGGATCCAGAGCCACAGAGGGTGAGGCAATGCGAGGAAGAAAGGGCAAAATCAGTGTTTATCCATGGGCTTCAGGAGAGAGAGGAAAGGACACACACTGAAAGGAAGCAGGAAGAAAGGAAGGAGATTGAGAAAATCATAACAGAAATAGGTGAAGAGAGGGACGAGATTGTAAATTTTCAGAGAATAGGGGGGTACTCGAAGGTGAGAAACCGACCAATCAAGCTGATTCTCAGGACGGAAACAGTGCGGAACAGGATCCTCCAAGAGAAACCACGATTGAAATACTCGGAAGAGTACAAGAGGGTGTTCCTAGACAGAGACAGAACAAAATCAGAACGACAGCAGCTGAGGGAGAGGACAAAAAAGCGAAAGGAGCTAGGAAAAGAGACAAGGAGGGAACCAGCAGAGGTCTGTCAGAGCAGGACAGAACAGCAAGGGCAAGCACACACACAACTACTCTCAGAACCATACAACCTATCACACCATCCCAACACACCCTACAATCCATACCCACAGCCTCCACCCAACACCAAGCTATAGAACCCCACAGTATGCCACCAGGTCTCCCACCCTCACAGGCCCCCCAAACCACAGTGTTGGAAAGGAAACTGAAGGTATGGTACACAAACGCTGATGGAATAACAAATAAGTGGGAGGAGTGGCAAGAAAGAGTCAAAGAAGCATCACCGGACATCATAGCTCTCACAGAAACCAAGCTTACAGGTATGATAACAGATGCCATCTTTCCAACGGGATACCAAATCCTGAGGAAAGACAGAGGGAACAGGGGGGGTGGAGGAGTGGCGTTGCTGATCAAAAATCGCTGGAATTTTGATGAGCTGGAGAGAGAAGATAGCGGAGAAGAAAGTGATTACATAGTGGGAACACTTCACTCTGGAGGTCCCAAGGTGGTAATAGCAGTGATGTATAACCCACCACAGAACAGCAGGAGGCCAAGGCAAGAGTACGACGAGAGCAATAGAGCGATGGTTGACACACTAGCTAGAGTGGCCAGAAGAGCTCATGCATGCAGGGCAAAGCTCCTGATCATGGGTGACTTTAACCACAAGGAGATAGATTGGGAGAACTTGGACCCACATGGGGGCCAAGATACTTGGAGGGCTAAGATGATGGAGGTGGTACTGGAGAACTTCATGTACCAACACGTAAGGGACACTACAAGAGAGAGAGGAGAGGATGAACCAGCAAGGCTGGACTTAGTATTCACCTTCAGTAGTGCAGATATCGAGGACATCACATATGAAAGACCCCTTGGGGCCAGTGACCATGTGGTTGTAAGCTTCGAATACACAGTAGAGCTACAAGTGGAGGGAGAAGCAGGAAGGCCAGGACGAATGAAGCCAAACTACAAGAAAGGGGACTACACAGGAATGAGGAACTACCTGAACGGGGTTCAGTGGGACAGAGAACTGGCAGGGAAACCAGTTAATGAGATGATGGAATATGTAGCAATAAAATGCAAGGAGGCTGAGGAGAGGTTTGTACCCAAGGGTAACAGGAGTAATGAAAAAGCCAGGATGAGCCCATGGTTTACCCAAAGGTGCAGGGAGGCAAAAACCAAGTGTGCTAGGGAATGGAAGAAATATAGAAGGCAAAGGACCCAGGAGAATAAGGAGAACAGTCGTAGAGCCAGAAATGAATATGCACAGATAAGAAGGGAGGCCCAAAGACAATATGAAAATGACATAGCAGCGAAAGCCAAATCTGACCCGAAACTGTTGTACAGCCACATCAGGAGGAAAACAACAGTCAAGGACCAGGTAATCAGGCTAAGGAAGGAAGGAGGAGAGACAACAGGAAATGACCGGGAAGTATGTGAAGAACTCAACAAGAGATTCAAAGAAGTGTTCACAGAGGAGACAGAAGGGACTCCAGAAAGACGGAGAGGTGGGGCACACCACCAAGTGCTGGACACAGTGCACACAACCGAGGAAGAAGTGAAGAGGCTTCTGAGTGAGCTAGATACCTCAAAGGCAATGGGGCCAGATAACATCTCCCCATGGGTATTGAGAGAGGGAGCAGAGGCGCTATGTGTACCCCTAACAACAATATTCAATACATCTATCGAAACAGGGAGATTGCCTGAGGCATGGAAGACAGCAAATGTAGTCCCAATCTTTAAAAAAGGAGACAGACATGAAGCATTAAACTACAGACCAGTGTCACTGACATGTATAGTATGCAAAATCATGGAGAAGATTATCAGGAGAAGAGTGGTGGAACACCTAGAAAGGAATGATCTCATCAACAGCAGCCAGCATGGTTTCAGGGACGGGAAATCCTGTGTCACAAACCTACTGGAGTTCTATGACATGGTGACAGCAGTAAGACAAGAGAGAGAGGGGTGGGTGGATTGCATTTTCTTGGACTGCAAGAAGGCGTTTGACACAGTTCCACACAAGAGATTGGTGCAAAAACTGGAGGACCAAGCAGGGATAACAGGGAAGGCACTACAATGGATCAGGGAATACTTGTCAGGAAGACAGCAGCGAGTCATGGTACGTGGCGAGGTGTCAGAGTGGGCACCTGTGACCAGCGGGGTCCCGCAGGGGTCAGTCCTAGGACCAGTGCTGTTTCTGGTATTTGTGAACGACATGACGGAAGGAATAGACTCTGAGGTGTCCCTGTTTGCAGATGACGTGAAGTTGATGAGAAGAATACACTCGATCGAAGACCAGGCAGAACTACAAAGGGATCTGGACAGGCTGCAGAACTGGTCCAGCAATTGGCTCCTGGAGTTCAATCCCACCAAGTGCAAAGTCATGAAGATTGGGGAAGGGCAAAGAAGGCCGCAAACGGAGTACAGTCTAGGGGGTCAGAGACTACAAACCTCACTCAAGGAAAAAGATCTTGGGGTGAGTATAACACCAGGCACATCTCCTGAAGCGCACATCAACCAAATAACTGCTGCAGCATATGGGCGCCTAGCAAACCTCAGAACAGCATTCCGACATCTTAATAAGGAATCGTTCAGGACCCTGTACACCGTATACGTTAGGCCCATATTGGAGTATGCGGCACCAGTTTGGAACCCACACCTAGCCAAGCACGTAAAGAAACTAGAGAAAGTGCAAAGGTTTGCAACAAGACTAGTCCCAGAGCTAAGAGGTATGTCCTACGAGGAGAGGTTAAGGGAAATCAACCTGACGACACTGGAGGACAGGAGAGATAGGGGGGACATGATAACGACATACAAAATACTGAGAGGAATTGACAAGGTGGACAAAAACAGGATGTTCCAGAGATTGGACACAGTAACAAGGGGACACAGTTGGAAGCTAAAGACACAGATGAATCACAGGGATGTTAGGAAGTATTTCTTCAGCCACAGAGTAGTCAGTAAGTGGAATAGTTTGGGAAGCGATGTAGTGGAGGCAGGATCCATACATAGCTTTAAGCAGAGGTACGATAAAGCTCACGGCTCAGGGAGAGTGACCTAGTGGCGATCAGTGAAGAGGCGGGGCCAGGAGCTCGGACTCGACCCCCGCAACCTCAACTAGGTGAGTCAACTAGGTGAGTACACACACACACACACACACACACACAGGAGCTGCGGCAAATAGGTGTATACACACACTAGGTCACACCCGTCATACCTTATCTTGTCTTTGCTTTTGCGTGTTTTTCTCGGAATGCTCGAGCAGTGCATGAGTATATTAAGCAAGCAGTAGTGTAAAGCGTTTTGGAAGCGAAATCAATTATCAAAACATATTTTATAAATGTTGATAGGGTGGTTAACGATATTTGTGATGAGCAATACTACTACCTGGAGATTGAGTCAATTATTTTCTGCCTGTAGGTGTTGTCAAAGGTACAGTTCACTTTGCAAATGATCGAACTGGTGAAATGAGATTAAGGAAAAAAAGAAAGATGCGTAGAATAGTTAATGATATACCTGAAAATAATAGAAACCTGTGGAGGAAGATGAACATAAGCAAAAATAACTTCAGTATCACTATAAAAAGTGGTCTATGTGCCTCCCTGCTGCCTCCTGAGTGAGCTAGCAACTCTAAAGTGACATAAAGAACTGCAGCAGGGCATCATACATCGACTGGAGACATCAACAAACTTGCCGAGTTGTGTTCTGTGGCAAGAGAAGTAATAATTTAAAACAGCCTGAAGTACTGGCCAAGACCAACGTGGTTGGTATTTACCATGTTGCTTTTGGTAGGTATTAAAGTTGATGGGTGAGAATAACAAAGGGGAATATAGGGAAAAATGGTTAACAAAAGACAACGGAAAATAGGACGCTCAACGGAGAATATCCCTAAAAGAAAAGGGCAAGTAAAATCATTGCTCTAATATGGAAAAGATGGAAGTTACTCAATATCTTGGTTGAAGGCTTACACTGTAAAATAAACAGAGAAATAGAAGAAAAAGTAGAGTGATTCAGGAAGAGGCAAGGATGAAGACCCAGACATTGAGTGATGAGATATTCTTACTGAGAGAGGAGGCAGGAAATACTTCCTCGTTTCTCTTTAGTGGGACATGTTCCCTTGTTACACATTCTTGAGATATGCTTCCTTGTTACATATACTTGAGACATGTGCCCTTGTTACATATTGGTGGGACATGTGCCCTTGTTACACCTTCTTGAGACATTCTTCCTTGTTACATATTCTTGGGACATGTGTCGTTGTTACACATTGGTGGAACATATTTCCTTGGTTTTCTTGTCTCAATGGTGGGACTCGTTTCCTTGTTACACATCAATTGTACATGTTTCCTTGTCACACCTTAGTGGTACATATTTCCTTGTTACATAATGGTGGGCCATGTTTCCTTGTCTCATGTAAAACAGTATTCGACAACCTTCGCCCCAAACATGAAGTGTCATTTCTTAACCTCTTCTTAATCGTGTCAAACACGAACAAAAGCCAATGATGCAATTTCTAGTTGTTCTAAAGACAAAGTCAGCAGCGGCAGAACCGACTAGATGATAAAGCTTTGTTATATACTGAAAAATAAAAGTTGGCAGTACTTGACGTATATATTGTGCATTTACACTGAAGGTCAATTGCCACAGTAAATATTAGAATACAAATAACACAGAAATGTTAGTAAACACAAACACACACACACACACACACACACACACACACACACACACACACACACACACACACACACACACACACACACACACACACACACACACACACACACACACACACACACACACACACACACACACACACATACACACACACACACACACACACACACAGAACACAAGAAGAAAGGCAGAAACTGAGAGAGATGGTACAAAGGCGAAAGGAGGAAAGAGAGGGGATGGAGAAGACAGACAGGAGATCCCAGGCCCAGGAAGAAGATCAAATACAGCCTCCCTCACAACTTCCTATAGAAGCCTCCCAACCAGGTCAATCCCAGTGCAACCAAACACTCTAAATCAAAACACCCATGCCACATTCAATGCCCCCACCCACTACATTACAAACTCCACCCCCACAGCAACAACCCATAGTTCCTTACCAGGTCTCCCACCTCCCCAACCCCAATATACCTCCCAGACCACAGTCTTAGAAAAGAAGTTGAAGGTGTGGTATACAAATGCAGATGGAATAACAAACAAGTATGAGGAGTGGCACGAAAGAATCAAAGAGACATCCCCAGACATAATAGCACTCACAGAAACAAAACTCACCAGAATAATAACAGATTCAATCGTTCCATCCGGATACCAAATCCTCAGGAAAGACAGAGGGAGGAGAGGGGGAGGAGGAGTTGCACTTCTCATTAAAAACCAGTGGGGTTTTGAGAAAATGGAAGGAATGGATGGCACGGGCGAAAGGGACTACTTAGTAGGAACAATCCAGTCTGAGGGACATAAGGTGATAATTGCAGTAATGTACAACCCACCACAGAACTGCAGGAGGCCAAGAGAAGAATATGATGAGAGCAACAGAGCAATGATCGACACACTAGCCGAGGTGGCCAGGAGAGCACACATGGGGGGAGCAAAGTTACTAGTTATGGGTGATTTCAATCACAAGGAGATTGACTGGGAAAACCTGGAGCCCCATGGGGGTCCCGAAACATGGAGAGCCAAGATGACGGATGTGGTACTGGAAAACCTCATGCATCAACATGTTAGAGACACTACCAGAGAGTGAGGAGAGGATGAACCAGCAAGACTGGACCTTGTATTCACCATGAGTAGTTCGGACATCGAGGGTATCATGTATGAAAGGCCCCTGGGAGCTAGTGATCATGTGGTTCTGTGCTTCGACTACATAGTTGAGCTCCAAGTGGAGAGAGTAGCAGGAATAGGCTGGGAAAAACCAAACTACAAAAGGGGGAACTACTCAGGCCTGAGGAACTTCCTTCAAGACATTCAGTGGGAGAGGGAACTGACAGGAAAACCAGTACAAGAAATGATGGACTATGTAGCAACAAAATGCAAGGAGGCAGAGGAGAGGTTTGTTCGCAAGGGAAACAGAAATAATGGGAAGAACAGAACGAGTCCTTTGTTCACCCAAAGGTGTAGGGAGGCAAAAACTAGGTGTACTAGAGAATGGAAAAGGTACAGAGGACAGAGAACTCAGGAAAATAAAGAAATCAGCCGAAGAGCCAGAAACGAATATGCACAGATAAGAAGGGAGGCTCAGAGACAATATGAAAATGACATAGCATCAAAAGTAAAGACTGACCCAAAGCTGTTGTACAGCCACATCAGGAGGAAAACAACAGTCAAGGACCAGGTAATCAGACTGAGGAAGGGTGATGGGGAATTCACAAAAAACGACCAAGAGGTAAGTCAGGAGCTCAACACAAGATTTAAAGAGGTATTTACAGTGGAAACCAGTAGGACTCCAAGAAATCAGAACAGGGGGGCACACCAGCAAGTGCTGGATGAGGTACATATAACCAAGGAGGAGGTGAAGAAGTTGCTATGCGAACTTGACACCTCAAAGGCGGTGGGACCAGACAACATCTCTCCATGGGTCCTTAAAGAGGGAGCAGAGATATTATGTGAGCCATTAACAAAGATCTTCAACACATCATTTGAAACTGGGCAACTCCCTGAGGTATGGAAAATGGCAAATGTAGTCCCAATTTTTAAAAAGGGAGACAGACATGAGGCACTAAACTACAGACCTGTATCACTAACGTGTATAGTATGCAAGGTCATGGAGAAGATCATCAGGAGGAGAGTGGTGGGGCACCTGGAAAGAAACAAGTGTATAATTGACAACCAGCACGGTTTCAGGGAAGGAAAATCCTGTGTCACAAACCTACTAGAGTTTTATGACAAGGTGACAGAAGAAAGACAAGAGAGAGAGGGGTGGATCGACTGCATATTTTTGGACTGCAAGAAGGCCTTCGACACAGTTCCTCACAAGAGGTTACTGCAAAAGCTAGAGGATCAGGCACACATAACAGGAAAGGCACTGCAATGGATCAGAGAATATCTGACAGGGAGGCAACAACGAGTCATGGTACGCGACGAGGTGTCAGAGTGGGCGCCTGTGACAAGCGGGGTTCCACAGGGGTCAGTCCTAGGACCTGTGCTGTTCTTGGTATATGTGAATGACATAACGGAAGGGATAGACTCAGAAGTGTCCTTGTTTGCAGATGATGCGAAGTTAATGAGAAGAATCAAATCGGATGAGGATCAGGGAGGACTACAAAGAGACCTGGACAGGCTACAAGCCTGGTCCAGCATCTGGCTCCTTGAATTTAACCCTGCCAAATGCAAAGTAATGAAGATTGGGGAAGGGCAAAGAAGACCGCAGACACAATATAGTTTAGATGGCCAAAGACTGCAAACCTCACTC